>NW_028122976.1:0-190097 GCF_965194805.1 Balaenoptera borealis
TGCATGAGAAACCCAGAAGATGGTACACCGTGTGATCGGGAAAGGTTTCTAAAACGCACCTCATTTCTCATCTCCTTGTGCTCGGGCTCGCCATTCCAGCCGCTTTACTAGCAATCTCCCTCCTTGGAGAATGAGCACCTTTAACCTCCTGTTCTGTACAGGTTGCAAATTTGTCCTGAGGATGAACGGGAAGAGGGGGAACCAATGAGAGACTAGGTCTAGGTGTGGGGACAGGCACAGGTCACTCTATTTTCTCATCAGGAAAAAGAATTAACCACAGGCTCAGCCTGCCGCCCGGAACCACAATAAGGCCTGAAGCAATCCTGCGCTTTTGCGGCCAGCTCCCAAGAAAGCGATTTGAAAAGTGGAGCTCAGGGGCACTGCAATTCACAAACCTGCATAGTTAGAAATGATAACTCTCGTCCACAAATATATTGAGGGAAGGCAACAAAGAGGATTTGAAAGCAAGGCAGAATTGCAGGAAACAGATTTCACGAGGTAGATTCGAATCGCCTTTAAAGCACAGGAAAAGCGGCAAAACTTCGACCATGATGCCCTTGGCCAAAAAGGGCGTATGCGTTTTTTCTTGAATATATTCAGGAAAAAACGCATACGCCCTTTTTGGCCAACCAAGCAACCTGGAAAGGCAAATCAGCGCTACAAAGAAGTCTCGCTTCCCATCGGTCAAAAGGGCCATGCTGAATAAAGTGTCAAAACCAGAAATGCAAGACAGGCCATGGAGAAACGGGAGCCTTGCTACGCTGATGGGCGGGATTTAAATTGCCAACAGCCACTCTGGAGAAGTGTACGGTGTGTCTTGAAACATCTAAAACACTCAGCTTAGAGAGCATAGGGCACTTCCACTCATGGGCGTATAAATTGGGAAAACTAAAAATCAGCAAGACACAGGCACCCCAAAGTTTAGGGCTGCTCTGTTGACAAGAACCTCCACTTCATTACACCTTAAATATCCCAGGAAAGAGAAAAATGGATAAAGAAGTTGTGGTCCTTATGTACAATGGAATATCACTCAGGCATGAAATCAACGTCATAAGGCTAGTAGCAGCATGATGAGAGGATTTAGGTACGACGATTCTAAGTGAAATAAGTCACACAGAACAAGACACTTATCATAAGATATCACTTAGAGAGGGAATGTAAAAACCGCTACACTTGAACTGAATTACAAAACAGAACAGCGTCACACGTTTAGAAGACACACTATGGCTGCTTAACGGGAAAGGTGAGGTGGGGTGATGCATAAAACAAGGGTTTCAAATTAGCTCAGATACCGTTCCATAAACCCAATATGTAATAGACAAGACCTACTCCTTGCTCAGTGAACTGGACTCAACACCCCCTGTTCACCGCCCAAGAATATATCTGACTAGTAAGACTCTTAAAACCAATGTATTGATATCCCTCTGTAAGTGAGTCAAGTGGGTGTAAAGCGGCATAAACCCAGCAGTGAAAAGCAGCTAAACCCCATTATAAAAATCAATTACTTTTAAAAACCCGTGAAACAAAGACAGTGAAAGAGAGAGAAATTCATACAGAATTCGTTCAGGGGCTGGGATGCCACCTTTATTGACCATCTCTAGACCCACAGCTGATTGAGTCATAAGGGTGGACACTCTTGGGGCTGAGAGGTTTGGTGAGGTTGGGTGAGCAAACGCAGACCCTTTAAAGTAATACTGCGTGGTATCCATCCCATGGGTCCAAAATCTCCAGGTTCAAGGGCATCTTCCTACATCGAAAACATGCATGAGAAACCCAGAAGATGGTACACCGTGTGATCGGGAAAGGTTTCTAAAACGCACCTCATTTCTCATCTCCTTGTGCTGGGGTTGGCCATTACAGCCGCTTTACTAGCAATCTCCCTCCTTGGAGAATCAGCCCCTTTAACCTTCTGTTCCCTACAGGTTGCAATTTGTCCTGAGGATAAACGGGAAGAGGGGGAACCAATGAGAGACTAGCTCTAGGTATTGGGACAGCCACATGTCACTCTATTTTCCCATCAGGAAGAAGGATTAACCACAGGCTCAGCCTGCCGCCCGGAAGCAGAACAGGGCCTGAAGCAATCCTGTGCTTTTGCGGCCAGCTCCCAAAAAAGCGAGTTGAAAAATGGAGCTCAGGGGCACTGCAATTCACAAACCTGCATAGTTAGAAATGATAACTCTCGTCCACAAATATATTGAGGGAAGGCAACAAAGAGGATTTGAAAGCAAGGCAGAATTGCAGGAAACAGATTTCACGAGGTAGATTCGAATCGCCTTTAAAGCACAGGAAAAGCGGCAAAACTTCGACCATGATGCCCTTGGCCAAAAAGGGCGTATGCGTTTTTTCTTGAATATATTCAGGAAAAAACGCATACGCCCTTTTTGGCCAACCAAGCAACCTGGAAAGGCAAATCAGCGCTACAAAGAAGTCTCGCTTCCCATCGGTCAAAAGGGCCATGCTGAATAAAGTGTCAAAACCAGAAATGCAAGACAGGCCATGGAGAAACGGGAGCCTTGCTACGCTGATGGGCGGGATTTAAATTGCCAACAGCCACTCTGGAGAAGTGTACGGTGTGTCTTGAAACATCTAAAACACTCAGCTTAGAGAGCATAGGGCACTTCCACTCATGGGCGTATAAATTGGGAAAACTAAAAATCAGCAAGACACAGGCACCCCAAAGTTTAGGGCTGCTCTGTTGACAAGAACCTCCACTTCATTACACCTTAAATATCCCAGGAAAGAGAAAAATGGATAAAGAAGTTGTGGTCCTTATGTACAATGGAATATCACTCAGGCATGAAATCAACGTCATAAGGCTAGTAGCAGCATGATGAGAGGATTTAGGTACGACGATTCTAAGTGAAATAAGTCACACAGAAAAAGACACTTATCATAAGATATCACTTAGAGAGGGAATGTAAAAACCGCTACACTTGAACTGAATTACAAAACAGAACAGCGTCACACGTTTAGAAGACACACTATGGCTGCTTAACGGGAAAGGTGAGGTGGGGTGATGCATAAAACAAGGGTTTCAAATTAGCTCAGATACCGTTCCATAAACCCAATATGTAATAGACAAGACCTACTCCTTGCTCAGTGAACTGGACTCAACACCCCCTGTTCACCGCCCAAGAATATATCTGACTAGTAAGACTCTTAAAACCAATGTATTGATATCCCTCTGTAAGTGAGTCAAGTGGGTGTAAAGCGGCATAAACCCAGCAGTGAAAAGCAGCTAAACCCCATTATAAAAATCAATTACTTTTAAAAACCCGTGAAACAAAGACAGTGAAAGAGAGAGAAATTCATACAGAATTCGTTCAGGGGCTCGGATGCCACCTTTATTGACCATCTCTAGACCCACAGCTGATTGAGTCATAAGGGTGGACACTCTTGGGGCTGAGAGGTTTGGTGAGGTTGGGTGAGCAAACGCAGACCCTTTAAAGTAATACTGCGTGGTATCCATCCCATGGGTCCAAAATCTCCAGGTTCAAGGGCATCTTCCTACATCGAAAACATGCATGAGAAACCCAGAAGATGGTACACCGTGTGATCGGGAAAGGTTTCTAAAACACACCTCATTTCTCATCTCCTTGTGCTGGGGTTGGCCATTACAGCCGCTTTACTAGCAATCTCCCTCCTTGGAGAATCAGCCCCTTTAACCTTCTGTTCCCTACAGGTTGCAATTTGTCCTGAGGATAAACGGGAAGAGGGGGAACCAATGAGAGACTAGCTCTAGGTATTGGGACAGCCACATGTCACTCTATTTTCCCATCAGGAAGAAGGATTAACCACAGGCTCAGCCTGCCGCCCGGAAGCAGAACAGGGCCTGAAGCAATCCTGTGCTTTTGCGGCCAGCTCCCAAAAAAGCGAGTTGAAAAATGGAGCTCAGGGGCACTGCAATTCACAAACCTGCAGAGTTATAAATGGTAACTCTCGTCCACAAATATATTGAGGGAAGGCAACGAAGAGGATTTGAAAGCATAGCAGAATTGCAGGAAACTGATTTCAGGAGGTAGAGTCGAATCGCCTTTAAAGCACAGGAAAAGCGGCAAAACCTCGACAATGATGCCCTTGGCCAAAAAGGGCGTATGCGTTTTTTCCTGAATATATTCAGGAAAAAACGCATACGCCCTTTTTGGCCAACCAAGCAACCTGGAAAGGCAAATTAGCGCTACAAAGAAGTCTCGCTTCCCATCGGTCAAAAGGGCCATGCTGAATAAAGTGTCAAAACCAGAAATGCAGGACAGGCCATGGAGAAACGGGAGCCTTGCTACGCTGATGGGCGGGATGTAAATTGCCAACAGCCAATCTGGAGAAGTGTACGGTGTGTCCTGAAACACCTAAAAAACTCAGCTTAGAGAGCATAGGGCACTTCCACTCATGGGCGTAGAAATTGGGAAAACTAAAAATCAGCAAGACACAGGCACCCCAAAGTTTAGGGCTGCTCTGTTGACAAGAACCTCCACTTCATTACACCTTAAATATCCCAGGAAAGAGAAAAATGGATAAAGAAGTTGTGGTCCTTATGTACAATGGAATATCACTCAGGCATGAAATCAACGTCATAAGGCTGGAAGCAGCATGATGAGTGGATTTAGGTACGACGATTCTAAGTGAAATAAGTCACAGAGAAAGACACTTATCGTAAGATATCACTTATAGAGGGAATGTAAAATCCGCTACACTTGAACTGAATTACAAAACAGAACAGCGTCACACGTTTAGAAAACACACTATGGCTGCTTAACGGGAAAGGTGAGGTGGGGTGATGCATAAAACAAGGGTATCAAATTAGCTCAGATACTGTTCCATAAACCCAATATGTAACAGACAAGACCTACTCCTTGCTCAGTGAACTGGACTCAATACCCCCTGTTCACCGCCCAAGAATATATCTGACTAGTAAGACTCTTAAAACCAATGTATTGATATCTCTCTGTAAGTGAGTCAAGTGGGTGTAAATCGGCATAAACACAGCAGTGAAAAGCAGCTAAACCCCATTATAAAAGTCAATTACTTTTAAAAACCCGTGAAACAAAGACAGTGAAACAGAGAGAAATTCATACAGAATTCGTTCAGGGGCTGGGATGCCACCTTTATTGACCATCTCTAGACCCACAGCTGATTGAGACATAAGGGTGGACACTCTTGGGGCTGAGAGGTTTGGTGAGGTTGGGTGAGCAAACGCAGACCCTTTAAAGTAATACTGCGTGGTACCCATCCCATGGGTCCAAAATCTCCAGGTTCAAGGGCATCTTCCTACATCGAAAACATGCATGAGAAACCCAGAAGACGGTACACCGTGTGATCGGGAAAGGTTTCTAAAACGCACCTCATTTCTCATCTCCTTGTGCTCGGGCTCGCCATTCCAGCCACTTTACTAGCAATCTCCCTCCTTGGAGAATCAGCACCTTTAACCTCCTGTTCCGAACAGGTTGCAATTTGTCCTGAGGATGAACGGGAAGAGGGGGAACCAATGAGAGACTAGGTCTAGGTGTGGGGACAGGCACAGGTCACTCTATTTTCCCATCAGGAAGAAGGATTAACCACAGGCTCAGCCTGCCGCCCGGAAGCAGAAGAGGGCCTGAAGCAATCCTGTGCTTTTGCGGCCAGCTCCCAAAAAAGCGAGTTGAAAAATCGAGCTCAGGGGCACTGCAATTCACAAACCTGCAGAGTTAGAAATGATAACTCTCGTCCACAAATATATTGAGGGAAGGCAACGAAGAGGATTTGAAAGCATAGCAGAATTGCAGGAAACAGATTTCAGGAGGTAGAGTCGAATCGCCTTTAAAGCACAGGAAAGGCGGCAAAACCTCGACAATGATGCCCTTGGCCAAAAAGGGCGTATGCGTTTTTTCCTGAATATATTCAGGAAAAAACGCATACGCCCTTTTTGGCCAACCAAGCAACCTGGAAAGGCAAATCAGCGCTACAAAGAAGTCTCGCTTCCCATCGGTCAAAAGGGCCATGCTGAATAAAGTGTCAAAACCAGAAATGCAGGACAGGCCATGGAGAAACGGGAGCCTTGCTACGCTGATGGGCGGGATGTAAATTGCCAACAGCCACTCTGGAGAAGTGTACGGTGTGTCCTGAAACATCTAAAAAACTCAGCTTAGAGAGCATAGGGCACTTCCACTCATGGGCGTATAAATTGGGAAAACTAAAAATCAGCAAGACACAGGCACCCCAAAGTTTAGGGCTGCTCTGTTGACAAGAACCTCCACTTCGTTACACCTTAAATATCCCAGGAAAGAGAAAAATGGATAAGGAAGTTGTGGTCCTTATGTACAATGGCATATCACTCAGCCATGAAATTAACGTCATAAGGCTAGTAGCAGCATGATGAGAGGTTTTAGGTACGACGATTCTAAGTGAAATAAGTCACACAAAAAAAGACACTTATCATAAGATATCACTTAGAGAGGGAATGTAAAAACCGCTACACTTGAACTGAATTACAAAAGTAAACAGCGTCACACGTTTAGAAAACACACTATGGCTGCTTAACGGGAAAGGTGAGGTGGGGTGATGCAGAAAACAAGGGTTTCAAATTAGCTCAGATACTGTTCCATAAACCCAATATGTAACAGACAAGACCTACTCCTTGCTCAGTGAACTGGATTCAACACCCCCTGTTCACCGCCCAAGAATATATCTGACTAGTAAGACTCTTAAAACCAATGTATTGATATCTCTCTGTAAGTGAGTCAAGTGGGTGTAAAGCGGCATAAACACAGCAGTGAAAAGCACCTAACCCCATTATAAAAATCAATTACTTTTAAAAACCCGTGAAACAAAGACAGTGAAAGAGAGAGAAATTCATACAGAATTCGTTCAGGGGCTGGGATGCCACCTTTATTAACCATCTCTAGACCCACAGCTGATTGAGACATAAGGGTGGACACTCTTGGGGCTGAGAGGTTTGGTGAGGTTGGGTGAGCAAACGCAGACCCTTTAAAGTAATACTGCGTGGTACCCATCCCATGGGTCCAAAATCTCCAGGTTCAAGGGCATCTTCCTACATCGAAAACATGCATGAGAAACCCAGAAGATGGTACACCGTGTGATCGGGAAAGGTTTCTAAAACGCACCTCATTTCTCATCTCCTTGTGCTCGGGCTCGCCATTCCAGCCGCTTTACTAGCAATCTCCCTCCTTGGAGAATGAGCACCTTTAACCTCCTGTTCTGTACAGGTTGCAAATTTGTCCTGAGGATGAACGGGAAGAGGGGGAACCAATGAGAGACTAGGTCTAGGTGTGGGGACAGGCACAGGTCACTCTATTTTCTCATCAGGAAAAAGAATTAACCACAGGCTCAGCCTGCCGCCCGGAACCACAATAAGGCCTGAAGCAATCCTGCGCTTTTGCGGCCAGCTCCCAAGAAAGCGATTTGAAAAGTGGAGCTCAGGGGCACTGCAATTCACAAACCTGCATAGTTAGAAATGATAACTCTCGTCCACAAATATATTGAGGGAAGGCAACAAAGAGGATTTGAAAGCAAGGCAGAATTGCAGGAAACAGATTTCACGAGGTAGATTCGAATCGCCTTTAAAGCACAGGAAAAGCGGCAAAACTTCGACCATGATGCCGTTGGCCAAAAAGGGCGTATGCGTTTTTTCCTGAATATATTCAGGAAAAAACGCATACGCCCTTTTTGGCCAACCAAGCAACCTGGAAAGGCAAATCAGCGCTACAAAGAAGTCTCGCTTCCCATCGGTCAAAAGGGCCATGCTGAATAAAGTGTCAAAACCAGAAATGCAAGACAGGCCATGGAGAAACGGGAGCCTTGCTACGCTGATGGGCGGGATTTAAATTGCCAACAGCCACTCTGGAGAAGTGTACGGTGTGTCCTGAAACATCTAAAACACTCAGCTTAGAGAGCATAGGGCACTTCCACTCATGGGCGTATAAATTGGGAAAACTAAAAATCAGCGAGACACAGGCACCCCAAAGTTTAGGGCTGCTCTGTTGACAAGAACCTCCACTTCATTACACCTTAAATATCCCAGGAAAGAGAAAAATGGATAAAGAAGTTGTGGTCCTTATGTACAATGGAATATCACTCAGGCATGAAATCAACGTCATAAGGCTAGTAGCAGCATGATGAGAGGATTTAGGTACGACGATTCTAAGTGAAATAAGTCACACAGAAAAAGACACTTATCATAAGATATCACTTAGAGAGGGAATGTAAAAACCGCTACACTTGAACTGAATTACAAAACAGAACAGCGTCACACGTTTAGAAGACACACTATGGCTGCTTAACGGGAACGGTGAGGTGGGGTGATGCATAAAACAAGGGTTCCAAATTAGCTCAGATACCGTTCCATAAACCCAATATGTAATAGACAAGACCTACTCCTTGCTCAGTGAACTGGACTCAACACCCCCTGTTCACCGCCCAAGAATATATCTGACTAGTAAGACTCTTAAAACCAATGTATTGATATCTCTCTGTAAGTGAGTCAAGTGGGTCTAAAGCGGCATAAACCCAGCAGTGAAAAGCAGCTAAACCCCATTATAAAAATCAATTACTTTTAAAAACCCGTGAAACAAAGACAGTGAAAGAGAGAGAAATTCATACAGAATTCGTTCAGGGGCTGGGATGCCACCTTTATTGACCATCTCTAGACCCACAGCTGATTGAGTCATAAGGGTGGACACTCTTGGGGCTGAGAGGTTTGGTGAGGTTGGGTGAGCAAACGCAGACCCTTTAAAGTAATACTGCTTGGTATCCATCCCATGGGTCCAAAATCTCCAGGTTCAAGGGCATCTTCCTACATCGAAAACATGCATGAGAAACCCAGAAGATGGTACACCGTGTGATCGGGAAAGGTTTCTAAAACGCACCTCATTTCTCATCTCCTTGTGCTCGGGCTCGCCATTCCAGCCGCTTTACTAGCAATCTCCGTCCTTGGAGAATGAGCAACTTTAACCTCCTGTTCTGTACAGGTTGCAAATTTGTCCTGAGGATGAACGGGAAGAGGGGGAACCAATGAGAGACTAGGTCTAGGTGTGGGGACAGGCACAGGTCACTCTATTTTCTCATCAGGAAGAAGAATTAACCACAGGCTCAGCCTGCCGCCCGGAACCACAATAGGGCCTGAAGCAATCCTGCGCTTTTGCGGCCAGCTCCCAAGAAAGCGATTTGAAAAGTGGAGCTCAGGGGCACTGCAATTCACAAACCTGCAGAGTTAGAAATGATAACTCTCGTCCACAAATATATTGAGGGAAGGCAACAAAGAGGATTTGAAAGCAAGGCAGAATTGCAGGAAACAGATTTCAGGAGGTAGAGTCGAATCGCCTTTAAAGCACAGGAAAGGCGGCAAAACCTCGACAATGATGCCCTTGGCCAAAAAGGGCGTATGCGTTTTTTCCTGAATATATTCAGGAAAAAACGCATACGCCCTTTTTGGCCAACCAAGCAACCTGGAAAGGCAAATCAGCGCTACAAAGAAGTCTCGCTTCCCATCGGTCAAAAGGGCCATGCTGAATAAAGTGTCAAAACCAGAAATGCAGGACAGGCCATGGAGAAACGGGAGCCTTGCTACGCTGATGGGCGGGATGTAAATTGCCAACAGCCACTCTGGAGAAGTGTACGGTGTGTCCTGAAACATCTAAAAAACTCAGCTTAGAGAGCATAGGGCACTTCCACTCATGGGCGTATAAATTGGGAAAACTAAAAATCAGCAAGACACAGGCACCCCAAAGTTTAGGGCTGCTCTGTTGACAAGAACCTCCACTTCGTTACACCTTAAATATCCCAGGAAAGAGAAAAATGGATAAGGAAGTTGTGGTCCTTATGTACAATGGCATATCACTCAGCCATGAAATTAACGTCATAAGGCTAGTAGCAGCATGATGAGAGGATTTAGGTACGACGATTCTAAGTGAAATAAGTCACACAGAAAAAGACACTTATCATAAGATATCACTTAGAGAGGGAATGTAAAAACCGCTACACTTGAACTGAATTACAAAACAGAACAGCGTCACATGTTTAGAAGACACACTATGGCTGCTTAACGGGAAAGGTGAGGTGGGTGATGCATAAAACAAGGGTTTCAAATTAGCTCAGATACCGTTCCATAAACCCAATATGTAACAGACAAGACCTACTCCTTGCTCAGTGAACTGGATTCAACACCCCCTGTTCACCGCCCAAGAATATATCTGACTAGTAAGACTCTTAAAACCAATGTATTGATATCTCTCTGTAAGTGAGTCAAGTGGGTGTAAAGAGGCATAAACACAGCAGTGAAAAGCAGCTAAACCCCATTATAAAAATCAATTACTTTTAAAAACCCGTGAAACAAAGACAGTGAAAGAGAGAGAAATTCATACAGAATTCGTTCAGGGGCTGGGATGCCACCTTTATTGACCATCTCTAGACCCACAGCTGATTGAGTCATAAGGGTGGACACTCTTGGGGCTGAGAGGTTTGCTGAGGTTGGGTGAGAAAACGGAGACCCTTTAAAGTAATATTGCGTGGTACCCATCCCATGGGTCCAAAATCTCCAGGTTCAAGGGCATCTTCCTACATCGAAAACATGCATGAGAAACCCAGAAGATGGTAAACCGTGTGATCGGGAAAGGTTTCTAAAACGCACCTCATTTCTCATCTCCTTGTGCTCGGGTTGGCCATTACAGCCGCTTTACTAGCAATCTCCGTCCTTGGAGAATCAGCCCCTTTAACCTTCTGTTCCGTACAGGTTGCAATTTGTCCTGAGGATAAACGGGAAGAGGGGGAACCAATGAGAGACTAGCTCTAGGTGTTGGGACAGCCACAGGTCACTCTATTTTCCCATCAGGAAGAAGGATTAACCACAGGCTCAGCCTGCCGCCCGGAAGCAGAAGAGGGCCTGAAGCAATCCTGTGCTTTTGCGGCCAGCTCCCAAAAAAGCGAGTTGAAAAATCGCGCTCAGGGGCACTGCAATTCACAAACCTGCAGAGTTAGAAATGATAACTCTCGTCCACAAATATATTGAGGGAAGGCAACGAAGAGGATTTGAAAGCATAGCAGAATTGCAGGAAACAGATTTCAGGAGGTAGAGTCGAATCGCCTTTAAAGCACAGGAAAGGCGGCAAAACCTCGACAATGATGCCCTTGGCCAAAAAGGGCGTATGCGTTTTTTCCTGAATATATTCAGGAAAAAACGCATACGCCCTTTTTGGCCAACCAAGCAACCTGGAAAGGCAAATCAGCGCTACAAAGAAGTCTCGCTTCCCATCGGTCAAAAGGGCCATGCTGAATAAAGTGTCAAAACCAGAAATGTAGGACAGGCCATGGAGAAACGGGAGCCTTGCTACGCTGATGGGCGGGATGTAAATTGCCAACAGCCACTCTGGAGAAGTGTACGGTGTGTCCTGAAACATCTAAAAAACTCAGCTTAGAGAGCATAGGGCACTTCCACTCATGGGCGTATAAATTGGGAAAACTAAAAATCAGCAAGACACAGGCACCCCAAAGTTTAGGGCTGCTCTGTTGACAAGAACCTCCACTTCGTTACACCTTAAATATCCCAGGAAAGAGAAAAATGGATAAGGAAGTTGTGGTCCTTATGTACAATGGAATATCACTCAGCCATGAAATTAACGTCATAAGGCTAGTAGCAGCATGATGAGAGGTTTTAGGTACGACGATTCTAAGTGAAATAAGTCACACAAAAAAAGACACTTATCATAAGATATCACTTAGAGAGGGAATGTAAAAACCGCTACACTTGAACTGAATTACAAAACAGAACAGCGTCACACGTTTAGAAGACACACTATGGCTGCTTAACGGGAAAGGTGAGGTGGTGTGATGCATAAAACAAGGGTTTCAAATTAGCTCAGATACTGTTCCATAAACCCACTATGTAACAGACAAGACCTACTCCTTGCTCAGTGAACTGGATTCAACACCCCCTGTTCACCGCCCAAGAATATATCTGACTAGTAAGACTCTTAAAACCAATGTATTGATATCTCTCTGTAAGTGAGTCAAGTGGGTGTAAAGCGGCATAAACACAGCAGTGAAAAGCAGCTAAACCCCATTATAAAAATCAATTACTTTTAAAAACCCGTGAAACAAAGACAGTGAAAGAGAGAGAAATTCATACAGAATTCGTTCAGGGGCTGGGATGCCACCTTTATTAACCATCTCTAGACCCACAGCTGATTGAGACATAAGGGTGGACACTCTTGGGGCTGAGAGGTTTGGTGAGGTTGGGTGAGCAAACGCAGACCCTTTAAAGTAATACTGCGTGGTACCCATCCCATGGGTCCAAAATCTCCAGGTTCAAGGGCATCTTCCTACATCGAAAACATGCATGAGAAACCCAGAAGATGGTACACCGTGTGATCGGGAAAGGTTTCTAAAACGCACCTCATTTCTCATCTCCTTGTGCTCGGGCTCGCCATTCCAGCCGCTTTACTAGCAATCTCCCTCCTTGGAGAATGAGCACCTTTAACCTCCTGTTCTGTACAGGTTGCAAATTTGTCCTGAGGATGAACGGGAAGAGGGGGAACCAATGAGAGACTAGGTCTAGGTGTGGGGACAGGCACAGGTCACTCTATTTTCCCATCAGGAAGAAGGATTAACCACAGGCTCAGCCTGCCGCCCGGAAGCAGAAGAGGGCCTGAAGCAATCCTGTGCTTTTGCGGCCAGCTCCCAAAAAAGCGAGTTGAAAAATCGAGCTCAGGGGCACTGCAATTCACAAACCTGCAGAGTTAGAAATGATAACTCTCGTCCACAAATATATTGAGGGAAGGCAACGAAGAGGATTTGAAAGCATAGCAGAATTGCAGGAAACAGATTTCAGGAGGTAGAGTCGAATCGCCTTTAAAGCACAGGAAAGGCGGCAAAACCTCGACAATGATGCCCTTGGCCAAAAAGGGCGTATGCGTTTTTTCCTGAATATATTCAGGAAAAAACGCATACGCCCTTTTTGGCCAACCAAGCAACCTGGAAAGGCAAATCAGCGCTACAAAGAAGTCTCGCTTCCCATCGGTCAAAAGGGCCATGCTGAATAAAGTGTCAAAACCAGAAATGCAGGACAGGCCATGGAGAAACGGGAGCCTTGCTACGCTGATGGGCGGGATGTAAATTGCCAACAGCCACTCTGGAGAAGTGTACGGTGTGTCCTGAAACATCTAAAAAACTCAGCTTAGAGAGCATAGGGCACTTCCACTCATGGGCGTATAAATTGGGAAAACTAAAAATCAGCAAGACACAGGCACCCCAAAGTTTAGGGCTGCTCTGTTGACAAGAACCTCCACTTCGTTACACCTTAAATATCCCAGGAAAGAGAAAAATGGATAAGGAAGTTGTGGTCCTTATGTACAATGGCATATCACTCAGCCATGAAATTAACGTCATAAGGCTAGTAGCAGCATGATGAGAGGATTTAGGTACGACGATTCTAAGTGAAATAAGTCACACAGAAAAAGACACTTATCATAAGATATCACTTAGAGAGGGAATGTAAAAACCGCTACACTTGAACTGAATTACAAAACAGAACAGCGTCACATGTTTAGAAGACACACTATGGCTGCTTAACGGGAAAGGTGAGGTGGGTGATGCATAAAACAAGGGTTTCAAATTAGCTCAGATACCGTTCCATAAACCCAATATGTAACAGACAAGACCTACTCCTTGCTCAGTGAACTGGATTCAACACCCCCTGTTCACCGCCCAAGAATATATCTGACTAGTAAGACTCTTAAAACCAATGTATTGATATCTCTCTGTAAGTGAGTCAAGTGGGTGTAAAGAGGCATAAACACAGCAGTGAAAAGCAGCTAAACCCCATTATAAAAATCAATTACTTTTAAAAACCCGTGAAACAAAGACAGTGAAAGAGAGAGAAATTCATACAGAATTCGTTCAGGGGCTGGGATGCCACCTTTATTGACCATCTCTAGACCCACAGCTGATTGAGTCATAAGGGTGGACACTCTTGGGGCTGAGAGGTTTGCTGAGGTTGGGTGAGAAAACGGAGACCCTTTAAAGTAATATTGCGTGGTACCCATCCCATGGGTCCAAAATCTCCAGGTTCAAGGGCATCTTCCTACATCGAAAACATGCATGAGAAACCCAGAAGATGGTAAACCGTGTGATCGGGAAAGGTTTCTAAAACGCACCTCATTTCTCATCTCCTTGTGCTCGGGTTGGCCATTACAGCCGCTTTACTAGCAATCTCCGTCCTTGGAGAATCAGCCCCTTTAACCTTCTGTTCCGTACAGGTTGCAATTTGTCCTGAGGATAAACGGGAAGAGGGGGAACCAATGAGAGACTAGCTCTAGGTGTTGGGACAGCCACAGGTCACTCTATTTTCCCATCAGGAAGAAGGATTAACCACAGGCTCAGCCTGCCGCCCGGAAGCAGAAGAGGGCCTGAAGCAATCCTGTGCTTTTGCGGCCAGCTCCCAAAAAAGCGAGTTGAAAAATCGCGCTCAGGGGCACTGCAATTCACAAACCTGCAGAGTTAGAAATGATAACTCTCGTCCACAAATATATTGAGGGAAGGCAACGAAGAGGATTTGAAAGCATAGCAGAATTGCAGGAAACAGATTTCAGGAGGTAGAGTCGAATCGCCTTTAAAGCACAGGAAAGGCGGCAAAACCTCGACAATGATGCCCTTGGCCAAAAAGGGCGTATGCGTTTTTTCCTGAATATATTCAGGAAAAAACGCATACGCCCTTTTTGGCCAACCAAGCAACCTGGAAAGGCAAATCAGCGCTACAAAGAAGTCTCGCTTCCCATCGGTCAAAAGGGCCATGCTGAATAAAGTGTCAAAACCAGAAATGCAGGACAGGCCATGGAGAAACGGGAGCCTTGCTACGCTGATGGGCGGGATGTAAATTGCCAACAGCCACTCTGGAGAAGTGTACGGTGTGTCCTGAAACATCTAAAAAACTCAGCTTAGAGAGCATAGGGCACTTCCACTCATGGGCGTATAAATTGGGAAAACTAAAAATCAGCAAGACACAGGCACCCCAAAGTTTAGGGCTGCTCTGTTGACAAGAACCTCCACTTCGTTACACCTTAAATATCCCAGGAAAGAGAAAAATGGATAAGGAAGTTGTGGTCCTTATGTACAATGGCATATCACTCAGCCATGAAATTAACGTCATAAGGCTAGTAGCAGCATGATGAGAGGTTTTAGGTACGACGATTCTAAGTGAAATAAGTCACACAAAAAAAGACACTTATCATAAGATATCACTTAGAGAGGGAATGTAAAAACCGCTACACTTGAACTGAATTACAAAACAGAACAGCGTCACACGTTTAGAAGACACACTATGGCTGCTTAACGGGAAAGGTGAGGTGGTGTGATGCATAAAACAAGGGTTTCAAATTAGCTCAGATACTGTTCCATAAACCCAATATGTAACAGACAAGACCTACTCCTTGCTCAGTGAACTGGATTCAACACCCCCTGTTCACCGCCCAAGAATATATCTGACTAGTAAGACTCTTAAAACCAATGTATTGATATCTCTCTGTAAGTGAGTCAAGTGGGTGTAAAGCGGCATAAACACAGCAGTGAAAAGCAGCTAAACCCCATTATAAAAATCAATTACTTTTAAAAACCCGTGAAACAAAGACAGTGAAAGAGAGAGAAATTCATACAGAATTCGTTCAGGGGCTGGGATGCCACCTTTATTAACCATCTCTAGACCCACAGCTGATTGAGACATAAGGGTGGACACTCTTCGGGCTGAGAGGTTTGGTGAGGTTGGGTGAGCAAACGCAGACCCTTTAAAGTAATACTGCGTGGTACCCATCCCATGGGTCCAAAATCTCCAGGTTCAAGGGCATCTTCCTACATCGAAAACATGCATGAGAAACCCAGAAGATGGTACACCGTGTGATCGGGAAAGGTTTCTAAAACGCACCTCATTTCTCATCTCCTTGTGCTCGGGCTCGCCATTCCAGCCGCTTTACTAGCAATCTCCCTCCTTGGAGAATGAGCACCTTTAACCTCCTGTTCTGTACAGGTTGCAAATTTGTCCTGAGGATGAACGGGAAGAGGGGGAACCAATGAGAGACTAGGTCTAGGTGTGGGGACAGGCACAGGTCACTCTATTTTCTCATCAGGAAAAAGAATTAACCACAGGCTCAGCCTGCCGCCCGGAACCACAATAAGGCCTGAAGCAATCCTGCGCTTTTGCGGCCAGCTCCCAAGAAAGCGATTTGAAAAGTGGAGCTCAGGGGCACTGCAATTCACAAACCTGCATAGTTAGAAATGATAACTCTCGTCCACAAATATATTGAGGGAAGGCAACAAAGAGGATTTGAAAGCAAGGCAGAATTGCAGGAAACAGATTTCACGAGGTAGATTCGAATCGCCTTTAAAGCACAGGAAAAGCGGCAAAACTTCGACCATGATGCCGTTGGCCAAAAAGGGCGTATGCGTTTTTTCCTGAATATATTCAGGAAAAAACGCATACGCCCTTTTTGGCCAACCAAGCAACCTGGAAAGGCAAATCAGCGCTACAAAGAAGTCTCGCTTCCCATCGGTCAAAAGGGCCATGCTGAATAAAGTGTCAAAACCAGAAATGCAAGACAGGCCATGGAGAAACGGGAGCCTTGCTACGCTGATGGGCGGGATTTAAATTGCCAACAGCCACTCTGGAGAAGTGTACGGTGTGTCCTGAAACATCTAAAACACTCAGCTTAGAGAGCATAGGGCACTTCCACTCATGGGCGTATAAATTGGGAAAACTAAAAATCAGCAAGACACAGGCACCCCAAAGTTTAGGGCTGCTCTGTTGACAAGAACCTCCACTTCATTACACCTTAAATATCCCAGGAAAGAAAAAAATGGATAAAGAAGTTGTGGTCCTTATGTACAATGGAATATCACTCAGGCATGAAATCAACGTCATAAGGCTAGTAGCAGCATGATGAGAGGATTTAGGTACGACGATTCTAAGTGAAATAAGTCACACAGAAAAAGACACTTATCATAAGATATCACTTAGAGAGGGAATGTAAAAACCGCTACACTTGAACTGAATTACAAAACAGAACAGCGTCACACGTTTAGAAGACACACTATGGCTGCTTAACGGGAACGGTGAGGTGGGGTGATGCATAAAACAAGGGTTTCAAATTAGCTCAGATACCGTTCCATAAACCCAATATGTAATAGACAAGACCTACTCCTTGCTCAGTGAACTGGACTCAACACCCCCTGTTCACCGCCCAAGAATATATCTGACTAGTAAGACTCTTAAAACCAATGTATTGATATCTCTCTGTAAGTGAGTCAAGTGGGTCTAAAGCGGCATAAACCCAGCAGTGAAAAGCAGCTAAACCCCATTATAAAAATCAATTACTTTTAAAAACCCGTGAAACAAAGACAGTGAAAGAGAGAGAAATTCATACAGAATTCGTTCAGGGGCTGGGATGCCACCTTTATTGAACATCTCTAGACCCACAGCTGATTGAGTCATAAGGGTGGACACTCTTGGGGCTGAGAGGTTTGGTGAGGTTGGGTGAGCAAACGCAGACCCTTTAAAGTAATACTGCTTGGTATCCATCCCATGGGTCCAAAATCTCCAGGTTCAAGGGCATCTTCCTACATCGAAAACATGCATGAGAAACCCAGAAGATGGTACACCGTGTGATCGGGAAAGGTTTCTAAAACGCACCTCATTTCTCATCTCCTTGTGCTCGGGCTCGCCATTCCAGCCGCTTTACTAGCAATCTCCGTCCTTGGAGAATGAGCAACTTTAACCTCCTGTTCTGTACAGGTTGCAAATTTGTCCTGAGGATGAACGGGAAGAGGGGGAACCAATGAGAGACTAGGTCTAGGTGTGGGGACAGGCACAGGTCACTCTATTTTCTCATCAGGAAGAAGAATTAACCACAGGCTCAGCCTGCCGCCCGGAACCACAATAGGGCCTGAAGCAATCCTGCGCTTTTGCGGCCAGCTCCCAAGAAAGCGATTTGAAAAGTGGAGCTCAGGGGCACTGCAATTCACAAACCTGCAGAGTTAGAAATGATAACTCTCGTCCACAAATATATTGAGGGAAGGCAACAAAGAGGATTTGAAAGCAAGGCAGAATTGCAGGAAACAGATTTCAGGAGGTAGATTCGAATCGCATTTAAAGCACAGGAAAAGCGGCAAAACCTCGACCATGATGCCCTTGGCCAAAAAGGGCGTATGCGTTTTTTCTTGAATATATTCAGGAAAAAACGCATACGCCCTTTTTGGCCAACCAAGCAACCTGGAAAGGCAAATCAGCGCTACAAAGAAGTCTCGCTTCCCATCGGTCAAAAGGGCCATGCTGAATAAAGTGTCAAAACCAGAAATGCAAGACAGGCCATGGAGAAACGGGAGCCTTGCTACGCTGATGGGCGGGATTTAAATTGCCAACAGCCACTCTGGAGAAGTGTACGGTGTGTCTTGAAACATCTAAAACACTCAGCTTAGAGAGCATAGGGCACTTCCACTCATGGGCGTATAAATTGGGAAAACTAAAAATCAGCAAGACACAGGCACCCCAAAGTTTAGGGCTGCTCTGTTGACAAGAACCTCCACTTCATTACACCTTAAATATCCCAGGAAAGAGAAAAATGGATAAAGAAGTTGTGGTCCTTATGTACAATGGAATATCACTCAGGCATGAAATCAACGTCATAAGGCTAGTAGCAGCATGATGAGAGGATTTAGGTACGACGATTCTAAGTGAAATAAGTCACACAGAAAAAGACACTTATCATAAGATATCACTTAGAGAGGGAATGTAAAAACCGCTACACTTGAACTGAATTACAAAACAGAACAGCGTCACACGTTTAGAAGACACACTATGGCTGCTTAACGGGAAAGGTGAGGTGGGGTGATGCATAAAACAAGGGTTTCAAATTAGCTCAGATACCGTTCCATAAACCCAATATGTAATAGACAAGACCTACTCCTTGCTCAGTGAACTGGACTCAACACCCCCTGTTCACCGCCCAAGAATATATCTGACTAGTAAGACTCTTAAAACCAATGTATTGATATCCCTCTGTAAGTGAGTCAAGTGGGTGTAAAGCGGCATAAACCCAGCAGTGAAAAGCAGCTAAACCCCATTATAAAAATCAATTACTTTTAAAAACCCGTGAAACAAAGACAGTGAAAGAGAGAGAAATTCATACAGAATTCGTTCAGGGGCTGGGATGCCACCTTTATTGACCATCTCTAGACCCACAGCTGATTGAGTCATAAGGGTGGACACTCTTGGGGCTGAGAGGTTTGCTGAGGTTGGGTGAGAAAACGGAGACCCTTTAAAGTAATATTGCGTGGTACCCATCCCATGGGTCCAAAATCTCCAGGTTCAAGGGCATCTTCCTACATCGAAAACATGCATGAGAAACCCAGAAGATGGTAAACCGTGTGATCGGGAAAGGTTTCTAAAACGCACCTCATTTCTCATCTCCTTGTGCTCGGGTTGGCCATTACAGCCGCTTTACTAGCAATCTCCGTCCTTGGAGAATCAGCCCCTTTAACCTTCTGTTCCGTACAGGTTGCAATTTGTCCTGAGGATAAACGGGAAGAGGGGGAACCAATGAGAGACTAGCTCTAGGTGTTGGGACAGCCACAGGTCACTCTATTTTCCCATCAGGAAGAAGGATTAACCACAGGCTCAGCCTGCCGCCCGGAAGCAGAAGAGGGCCTGAAGCAATCCTGTGCTTTTGCGGCCAGCTCCCAAAAAAGCGAGTTGAAAAATCGCGCTCAGGGGCACTGCAATTCACAAACCTGCAGAGTTAGAAATGATAACTCTCGTCCACAAATATATTGAGGGAAGGCAACGAAGAGGATTTGAAAGCATAGCAGAATTGCAGGAAACAGATTTCAGGAGGTAGAGTCGAATCGCCTTTAAAGCACAGGAAAGGTGGCAAAACCTCGACAATGATGCCCTTGGCCAAAAAGGGCGTATGCGTTTTTTCCTGAATATATTCAGGAAAAAACGCATACGCCCTTTTTGGCCAACCAAGCAACCTGGAAAGGCAAATCAGCGCTACAAAGAAGTCTCGCTTCCCATCGGTCAAAAGGGCCATGCTGAATAAAGTGTCAAAACCAGAAATGTAGGACAGGCCATGGAGAAACGGGAGCCTTGCTACGCTGATGGGCGGGATGTAAATTGCCAACAGCCACTCTGGAGAAGTGTACGGTGTGTCCTGAAACATCTAAAAAACTCAGCTTAGAGAGCATAGGGCACTTCCACTCATGGGCGTATAAATTGGGAAAACTAAAAATCAGCAAGACACAGGCACCCCAAAGTTTAGGGCTGCTCTGTTGACAAGAACCTCCACTTCGTTACACCTTAAATATCCCAGGAAAGAGAAAAATGGATAAGGAAGTTGTGGTCCTTATGTACAATGGCATATCACTCAGCCATGAAATTAACGTCATAAGGCTAGTAGCAGCATGATGAGAGGTTTTAGGTACGACGATTCTAAGTGAAATAAGTCACACAAAAAAAGACACTTATCATAAGATATCACTTAGAGAGGGAATGTAAAAACCGCTACACTTGAACTGAATTACAAAACAGAACAGCGTCACACGTTTAGAAGACACACTATGGCTGCTTAACGGGAAAGGTGAGGTGGTGTGATGCATAAAACAAGGGTTTCAAATTAGCTCAGATACTGTTCCATAAACCCAATATGTAACAGACAAGACCTACTCCTTGCTCAGTGAACTGGATTCAACACCCCCTGTTCACCGCCCAAGAATATATCTGACTAGTAAGACTCTTAAAACCAATGTATTGATATCTCTCTGTAAGTGAGTCAAGTGGGTGTAAAGCGGCATAAACACAGCAGTGAAAAGCAGCTAAACCCCATTATAAAAATCAATTACTTTTAAAAACCCGTGAAACAAAGACAGTGAAAGAGAGAGAAATTCATACAGAATTCGTTCAGGGGCTGGGATGACACCTTTATTAACCATCTCTAGACCCACAGCTGATTGAGACATAAGGGTGGACACTCTTCGGGCTGAGAGGTTTGGTGAGGTTGGGTGAGCAAACGCAGACCCTTTAAAGTAATACTGCGTGGTACCCATCCCATGGGTCCAAAATCTCCAGGTTCAAGGGCATCTTCCTACATCGAAAACATGCATGAGAAACCCAGAAGATGGTACACCGTGTGATCGGGAAAGGTTTCTAAAACGCACCTCATTTCTCATCTCCTTGTGCTCGGGCTCGCCATTCCAGCCGCTTTACTAGCAATCTCCCTCCTTGGAGAATGAGCACCTTTAACCTCCTGTTCTGTACAGGTTGCAAATTTGTCCTGAGGATGAACGGGAAGAGGGGGAACCAATGAGAGACTAGGTCTAGGTGTGGGGACAGGCACAGGTCACTCTATTTTCCCATCAGGAAGAAGAATTAACCACAGGCTCAGCCTGCCGCCCGGAACCACAATAGGGCCTGAAGCAATCCTGCGCTTTTGCGGCCAGCTCCCAAGAAAGCGAGTTGAAAAATGGAGCTCAGGGGCACTGCAATTCACAAACCTGCAGAGTTAGAAATGATAACTCTCGTCCACAAATATATTGAGGGAAGGCAAAAAAGAGGATTTGAAAGCAAGGCAGAATTGCAGGAAACAGATTTCAGGAGGTAGATTCGAATCGCCTTTAAAGCACAGGAAAAGCGGCAAAACCTCGACCATGATGCCCCTGGCCAAAAAGGGCGTATGCGTTTTTTCCTGAATATATTCAGGAAAAACGCATACGCCCTTTTTGGCCAACCAAGCAACCTGGAAAGGCAAATCAGCGCTACAATGAAGTCTCGCTTCCCATCGGTCAAAAGGGCCATGCTGAATAAAGTGTCAAAACCAGAAATGCAGGACAGGCCATGGAGAAACGGGAGCCTTGCTACACTGATGGGCGGGATTTAAATTGCCAACAGCCACTCTGGAGAAGTGTACAGTGTGTCCTGAAACATCTAAAACACTCAGCTTAGAGAGCATAGGGCACTTCCACTCATGGGCGTATAAATTGGGAAAACTAAAAATCAGCAAGACACAGGCACCCCAAAGTTTAGGGCTGCTCTGTTGACAAGAACCTCCACTTCATTACACCTTAAATATCCCAGGAAAGAGAAAAATGGATAAAGAAGTTGTGGTCCTTATGTACAATGGAATATCACTCAGGCATGAAATCAACGTCATAAGGCTAGTAGCAGCATGATGAGAGGATTTAGGTACGACGATTCTAAGTGAAATAAGTCACACAGAAAAAGACACTTATCATAAGATATCACTTAGAGAGGGAATGTAAAAACCGCTACACTTGAACTGAATTACAAAACAGAACAGCGTCACACGTTTAGAAGACACACTATGGCTGTTTAACGGGAAAGGTGAGGTGGGGTGATGCATAAAACAAGGGTTTCAAATTAGCTCAGATACCGTTCCATAAACCCAATATGTAATAGACAAGACCTACTCCTTGCTCAGTGAACTGGACTCAACACCCCCTGTTCACCGCCCAAGAATATATCTGACTAGTAAGACTCTTAAAACAAATGTATTGATATCCCTCTGTAAGTGAGTCAAGTGGGTGTAAACCGGCATAAACACAGCAGTGAAAAGCAGCTAAACCCCATTATAAAAATCAATTACTTTTAAAAACCCGTGAAACAAAGACAGTGAAAGAGAGAGAAATTCATACAGAATTCGTTCAGGGGCTGGGATGCCACCTTTATTGACCATCTCTAGACCCACAGCTGATTGAGTCATAAGGGTGGACACTCTTGGGGCTGAGAGGTTTGGTGAGGTTGAGTGAGCAAACGCAGACCCTTTAAAGTAATACTGCGTGGTATCCATCCCATGGGTCCAAAATCTCCAGGTTCAAGGGCATCTTCCTACATCGAAAACATGCATGAGAAACCCAGAAGATGGTACACCGTGTGATCGGGAAAGGTTTCTAAAACGCACCTCATTTCTCATCTCCTTGTGCTGGGGTTGGCCATTACAGCCGCTTTACTAGCAATCTCCCTCCTTGGAGAATCAGCCCCTTTAACCTCCTGTTCCGTACAGGTTGCAATTTGTCCTGAGGATAAACGGGAAGAGGGGGAACCAATGAGAGACTAGCTCTAGGTGTTGGGATAGCCACATGTCACTCTATTTTCCCATCAGGAAGAAGGATTAACCACAGGCTCAGCCTGCCGCCCGGAAGCAGAACAGGGTCTGAAGCAATCCTGTGCTTTTGCGGCCAGCTCCCAAAAAAGCGAGTTGAAAAATGGAGCTCAGGGGCACTGCAATTCACAAACCTGCAGAGTTATAAATGGTAACTCTCGTCCACAAATATATTGAGGGAAGGCAACGAAGAGGATTTGAAAGCATAGCAGAATTGCAGGAAACTGATTTCAGGAGGTAGAGTCGAATCGCCTTTAAAGCACAGGAAAAGCGGCAAAACCTCGACAATGATGCCCTTGGCCAAAAAGGGCGTATGCGTTTTTTCCTGAATATATTCAGGAAAAAACGCATACGCCCTTTTTGGCCAACCAAGCAACCTGGAAAGGCAAATCAGCGCTACAAAGAAGTCTCGCTTCCCATCGGTCAAAAGGGCCATGCTGAATAAAGTGTCAAAACCAGAAATGTAGGACAGGCCATGGAGAAACGGGAGCCTTGCTACGCTGATGGGCGGGATGTAAATTGCCAACAGCCACTCTGGAGAAGTGTACGGTGTGTCCTGAAACATCTAAAAAACTCAGCTTAGAGAGCATAGGGCACTTCCACTCATGGGCGTATAAATTGGGAAAACTAAAAATCAGCAAGACACAGGCACCCCAAAGTTTAGGGCTGCTCTGTTGACAAGAACCTCCACTTCGTTACACCTTAAATATCCCAGGAAAGAGAAAAATGGATAAGGAAGTTGTGGTCCTTATGTACAATGGCATATCACTCAGCCATGAAATTAACGTCATAAGGCTAGTAGCAGCATGATGAGAGGTTTTAGGTACGACGATTCTAAGTGAAATAAGTCACACAAAAAAAGACACTTATCATAAGATATCACTTAGAGAGGGAATGTAAAAACCGCTACACTTGAACTGAATTACAAAACAGAACAGCGTCACACGTTTAGAAGACACACTATGGCTGCTTAACGGGAAAGGTGAGGTGGTGTGATGCATAAAACAAGGGTTTCAAATTAGCTCAGATACTGTTCCATAAACCCAATATGTAACAGACAAGACCTACTCCTTGCTCAGTGAACTGGATTCAACACCCCCTGTTCACCGCCCAAGAATATATCTGACTAGTAAGACTCTTAAAACCAATGTATTGATATCTCTCTGTAAGTGAGTCAAGTGGGTGTAAAGCGGCATAAACACAGCAGTGAAAAGCAGCTAAACCCCATTATAAAAATCAATTACTTTTAAAAACCCGTGAAACAAAGACAGTGAAAGAGAGAGAAATTCATACAGAATTCGTTCAGGGGCTGGGATGACACCTTTATTAACCATCTCTAGACCCACAGCTGATTGAGACATAAGGGTGGACACTCTTCGGGCTGAGAGGTTTGGTGAGGTTGGGTGAGCAAACGCAGACCCTTTAAAGTAATACTGCGTGGTACCCATCCCATGGGTCCAAAATCTCCAGGTTCAAGGGCATCTTCCTACATCGAAAACATGCATGAGAAACCCAGAAGATGGTACACCGTGTGATCGGGAAAGGTTTCTAAAACGCACCTCATTTCTCATCTCCTTGTGCTCGGGCTCGCCATTCCAGCCGCTTTACTAGCAATCTCCCTCCTTGGAGAATGAGCACCTTTAACCTCCTGTTCTGTACAGGTTGCAAATTTGTCCTGAGGATGAACGGGAAGAGGGGGAACCAATGAGAGACTAGGTCTAGGTGTGGGGACAGGCACAGGTCACTCTATTTTCCCATCAGGAAGAAGAATTAACCACAGGCTCAGCCTGCCGCCCGGAACCACAATAGGGCCTGAAGCAATCCTGCGCTTTTGCGGCCAGCTCCCAAGAAAGCGAGTTGAAAAATGGAGCTCAGGGGCACTGCAATTCACAAACCTGCAGAGTTAGAAATGATAACTCTCGTCCACAAATATATTGAGGGAAGGCAAAAAAGAGGATTTGAAAGCAAGGCAGAATTGCAGGAAACAGATTTCAGGAGGTAGATTCGAATCGCCTTTAAAGCACAGGAAAAGCGGCAAAACCTCGACCATGATGCCCCTGGCCAAAAAGGGCGTATGCGTTTTTTCCTGAATA
Source organism: Balaenoptera borealis (assembly GCF_965194805.1). Taxonomy (NCBI): domain Eukaryota; kingdom Metazoa; phylum Chordata; class Mammalia; order Artiodactyla; family Balaenopteridae; genus Balaenoptera; species Balaenoptera borealis. The sequence continues at coordinate 25,235 of NW_028122976.1, forward strand.
TATTCAGGAAAAACGCATACGCCCTTTTTGGCCAACCAAGCAACCTGGAAAGGCAAATCAGCGCTACAATGAAGTCTCGCTTCCCATCGGTCAAAAGGGCCATGCTGAATAAAGTGTCAAAACCAGAAATGCAGGACAGGCCATGGAGAAACGGGAGCCTTGCTACACTGATGGGCGGGATTTAAATTGCCAACAGCCACTCTGGAGAAGTGTACAGTGTGTCCTGAAACATCTAAAACACTCAGCTTAGAGAGCATAGGGCACTTCCACTCATGGGCGTATAAATTGGGAAAACTAAAAATCAGCAAGACACAGGCACCCCAAAGTTTAGGGCTGCTCTGTTGACAAGAACCTCCACTTCATTACACCTTAAATATCCCAGGAAAGAGAAAAATGGATAAAGAAGTTGTGGTCCTTATGTACAATGGAATATCACTCAGGCATGAAATCAACGTCATAAGGCTAGTAGCAGCATGATGAGAGGATTTAGGTACGACGATTCTAAGTGAAATAAGTCACACAGAAAAAGACACTTATCATAAGATATCACTTAGAGAGGGAATGTAAAAACCGCTACACTTGAACTGAATTACAAAACAGAACAGCGTCACACGTTTAGAAGACACACTATGGCTGTTTAACGGGAAAGGTGAGGTGGGGTGATGCATAAAACAAGGGTTTCAAATTAGCTCAGATACCGTTCCATAAACCCAATATGTAATAGACAAGACCTACTCCTTGCTCAGTGAACTGGACTCAACACCCCCTGTTCACCGCCCAAGAATATATCTGACTAGTAAGACTCTTAAAACAAATGTATTGATATCCCTCTGTAAGTGAGTCAAGTGGGTGTAAACCGGCATAAACACAGCAGTGAAAAGCAGCTAAACCCCATTATAAAAATCAATTACTTTTAAAAACCCGTGAAACAAAGACAGTGAAAGAGAGAGAAATTCATACAGAATTCGTTCAGGGGCTGGGATGCCACCTTTATTGACCATCTCTAGACCCACAGCTGATTGAGTCATAAGGGTGGACACTCTTGGGGCTGAGAGGTTTGGTGAGGTTGAGTGAGCAAACGCAGACCCTTTAAAGTAATACTGCGTGGTATCCATCCCATGGGTCCAAAATCTCCAGGTTCAAGGGCATCTTCCTACATCGAAAACATGCATGAGAAACCCAGAAGATGGTACACCGTGTGATCGGGAAAGGTTTCTAAAACGCACCTCATTTCTCATCTCCTTGTGCTGGGGTTGGCCATTACAGCCGCTTTACTAGCAATCTCCCTCCTTGGAGAATCAGCCCCTTTAACCTCCTGTTCCGTACAGGTTGCAATTTGTCCTGAGGATAAACGGGAAGAGGGGGAACCAATGAGAGACTAGCTCTAGGTGTTGGGATAGCCACATGTCACTCTATTTTCCCATCAGGAAGAAGGATTAACCACAGGCTCAGCCTGCCGCCCGGAAGCAGAACAGGGTCTGAAGCAATCCTGTGCTTTTGCGGCCAGCTCCCAAAAAAGCGAGTTGAAAAATGGAGCTCAGGGGCACTGCAATTCACAAACCTGCAGAGTTATAAATGGTAACTCTCGTCCACAAATATATTGAGGGAAGGCAACGAAGAGGATTTGAAAGCATAGCAGAATTGCAGGAAACTGATTTCAGGAGGTAGAGTCGAATCGCCTTTAAAGCACAGGAAAAGCGGCAAAACCTCGACAATGATGCCCTTGGCCAAAAAGGGCGTATGCGTTTTTTCCTGAATATATTCAGGAAAAAACGCATACGCCCTTTTTGGCCAACCAAGCAACCTGGAAAGGCAAATCAGCGCTACAAAGAAGTCTCGCTTCCCATCGGTCAAAAGGGCCATGCTGAATAAAGTGTCAAAACCAGAAATGCAGGACAGGCCATGGAGAAACGGGAGCCTTGCTACGCTGATGGGCGGGATGTAAATTGCCAACAGCCACTCTGGAGAAGTGTACGGTGTGTCCTGAAACACCTAAAAAACTCAGCTTAGAGAGCATAGGGCACTTCCACTCATGGGCGTAGAAATTGGGAAAACTAAAAATCAGCAAGACACAGGCACCCCAAAGTTTAGGGCTGCTCTGTTGACAAGAACCTCCACTTCATTACACCTTAAATATCCCAGGAAAGAGAAAAATGGATAAAGAAGTTGTGGTCCTTATGTACAATGGAATATCACTCAGGCATGAAATCAACGTCATAAGGCTGGTAGCAGCATGATGAGTGGATTTAGGTACGACGATTCTAAGTGAAATAAGTCACAGAGAAAGACACTTATCGTAAGATATCACTTATAGAGGGAATGTAAAATCCGCTACACTTGAACTGAATTACAAATCAGAACAGCGTCACAGGTTTAGAAAACACACTATGGCTGCTTAACGGGAAAGGTGAGGTGGGGTGATGCATAAAACAAGGGTATCAAATTAGCTCAGATACTGTTCCATAAACCCAATATGTAACAGACAAGACCTACTCCTTGCTCAGTGAACTGGACTCAACACCCCCTGTTCACCGCCCAAAAATATATCTGACTAGTAAGACTCTTAAAACCAATGTATTGATATCTCTCTGTAAGTGAGTCAAGTGGGTGTAAATCGGCATAAACACAGAAGTGAAAAGCAGCTAAACCCCATTATAAAAGTCAATTACTTTTAAAAACCCGTGAAACAAAGACAGTGAAACAGAGAGAAATTCATACAGAATTCGTTCAGGGGCTGGGATGCCACCTTTATTGACCATCTCTAGACCCACAGCTGATTGAGATATAAGGGTGGACACTCTTCGGGCTGAGAGGTTTGGTGAGGTTGGGTGAGCAAACGCAGACCCTTTAAAGTAATACTGCGTGGTACCCATCCCATGGGTCCAAAATCTCCAGGTTCAAGGGCATCTTCCTACATCGAAAACATGCATGAGAAACCCAGAAGACGGTACACCGTGTGATCGGGAAAGGTTTCTAAAACGCACCTCATTTCTCATCTCCTTGTGCTCGGGCTCGCCATTACAGCCACTTTACTAGCAATCTCCCTCCTTGGAGAATCAGCACCTTTAACCTCCTGTTCCGAACAGGTTGCAATTTGTCCTGAGGATGAACGGGAAGAGGGGGAACCAATGAGAGACTAGGTCTAGGTGTGGGGACAGGCACAGGTCACTCTATTTTCCCATCAGGAAGAAGGATTAACCACAGGCTCAGCCTGCCGCCCGGAAGCAGAAGAGGGCCTGAAGCAATCCTGTGCTTTTGCGGCCAGCTCCCAAAAAAGCGAGTTGAAAAATCGAGCTCAGGGGCACTGCAATTCACAAACCTGCAGAGTTAGAAATGATAACTCTCGTCCACAAATATATTGAGGGAAGGCAACGAAGAGGATTTGAAAGCATAGCAGAATTGCAGGAAACAGATTTCAGGAGGTAGAGTCGAATCGCCTTTAAAGCACAGGAAAGGCGGCAAAACCTCGACAATGATGCCCTTGGCCAAAAAGGGCGTATGCGTTTTTTCCTGAATATATTCAGGAAAAAACGCATACGCCCTTTTTGGCCAACCAAGCAACCTGGAAAGGCAAATCAGCGCTACAAAGAAGTCTCGCTTCCCATCGGTCAAAAGGGCCATGCTGAATAAAGTTTCAAAACCAGAAATGCAGGACAGGCCATGGAGAAACGGGAGCCTTGCTACGCTGATGGACGGGATGTAAATTGCCAACAGCCACTCTGGAGAAGTGTACGGTGTGTCCTGAAACATCTAAAAAACTCAGATTAGAGAGCATAGGGCACTTCCACTCATGGGCGTATAAATTGGGAAAACTAAAAATCAGCAAGACACAGGCACCCCAAAGTTTAGGGCTGCTCTGTTGACAAGAACCTCCACTTCGTTACACCTTAAATATCCCAGGAAAGAGAAAAATGGATAAAGAAGTTGTGGTCCATATGTATAATAGGCATATCACTCAGCAATGAAATCAACATCATAAGGCTAGTAGCAGCATGATGAGAAGATTTAGGTACGACGATTCAAAGTGAAATAAGTCACACAGAAAAAGACACTTATCATAAGATATCACTTAGAGAGGGAATGTAAAAACCGCTACACTTGAACTGAATTACAAAACAGAACAGCGTCACACGTTTAGAAGACACACTATGGCTGCTTAACGGGAAAGGTGAGGTGGGGTGATGCATAAAACAAGGGTTGCAAATTAGCTCAGATACTCTTCCATAAACCCAATATGTAACAGACAAGACCTACTCCTTGCTCAGTGAACTGGATTCAACACCCCCTGTTCACCACCCAAGAATATATCTGACTAGTAAGACTCTTAAAACCAATGTATTGATATCTCTCTGTAAGTGAGTCAAGTGGGTGTAAAGCGGCATAAACACAGCAGTGAAAAGCAGCTAAACCCCATTATAAAAATCAATTACTTTTAAAAACCCGTGAAACAAAGACAGTGAAAGAGAGAGAAATTCATACAGAATTCGTTCAGGGGCTGGGATGCCACCTTTATTAACCATCTCTAGACCCACAGCTGATTGAGACATAAGGGTGGACACTCTTCGGGCTGAGAGGTTTGGTGAGGTTGGGTGAGCAAACGCAGACCCTTTAAAGCAATACTGCGTGGTACCCATCCCATGGGTCCAAAATCTCCAGGTTCAAGGGCATCTTCCTACATCGAAAACATGCATGAGAAACCCAGAAGATGGTACACCGTGTGATCGGGAAAGGTTGCTAAAACGCACCTCATTTCTCATCTCCTTGTGCTCGGGCTCGCCATTCCAGCTGCTTTACTAGCAATCTCCCTCCTTGGAGAATGAGCACCTTTAACCTCCTGTTCTGTACAGGTTGCAAATTTGTCCTGAGGATGAACGGGAAGAGGGGGAACCAATGAGAGACTAGGTCTAGGTGTGGGGACAGGCACAGGTCACTCTATTTTCCCATCAGGAAGAAGAATTAACCACAGGCTCAGCCTGCCGCCCGGAACCACAATAGGGCCTGAAGCAATCCTGCGCTTTTGGGGCCAGCTCCCAAGAAAGCGAGTTGAAAAATGGAGCTCAGGGGCACTGCAATTCACAAACCTGCAGAGTTAGAAATGATAACTCTCGTCCACAAATATATTGAGGGAAGGCAACAAAGAGGATTTGAAAGCAAGGCAGAATTGCAGGAAACAGATTTCACGAGGTAGATTCGAATCGCCTTTAAAGCACAGGAAAGGCGGCAAAACCTCGACCATGATGCCCTTGGCCAAAAAGGGCGTATGCGTTTTTTCCTGAATATATTCAGGAAAAAACGCATACGCCCTTTTTGGCCAACCAAGCAACCTGGAAAGGCAAATCAGCGCTACAAAGAAGTCTCGCTTCCCATCGGTCAAAAGGGCCATGCTGAATAAAGTGTCAAAACCAGAAATGCAGGACAGGCCATGGAGAAACGGGAGCCTTGCTACGCTGATGGGCGGGATTTAAATTGCCAACAGCCACTCTGGAGAAGTGTACGGTGTGTCCTGAAACATCTAAAACACTCAGCTTAGAGAGCATAGGGCACTTCCACTCATGGGCGTATAAATTGGGAAAACTAAAAATCAGCAAGACACAGGCACCCCAAAGTTTAGGGCTGCTCTGATGACAAGAACCTCCACTTCATTACACCTTAAATATCCCAGGAAAGAGAAAAATGGATAAAGAAGTTGTGGTCCTTATGTACAATGGAATATCACTCAGGCATGAAATCAACATCATAAGGCTAGTAGCAGCATGATGAGAAGATTTAGGTACGACGATTCTAAGTGAAATAAGTCACACAGAAAAAGGCACTTATCATAAGATATCACTTATAGAGGGAATGTAAAAACCTCTACACTTGAACTGAATTACAAAACAGAACAGCGTCACACGTTTAGAAAACACACTATGGCTGCTTAACGGGAAAGGTGAGGTGGGGTGATGCATAACACAAGGGTTTCAAATTAGCTCAGATACCGTTCCATAAACCCAATATGTAACAGACAAGACCTACTCCTTGCTCAGTGAACTGGATTCAACACCCCCTGTTCACCGCCCAAGAATATATCTGACTAGTAAGACTCTTAAAACCAATGTATTGATATCTCTCTGTAAGTGAGTCAAGTGGGTGTAAAGCGGCATAAACACAGCAGTGAAAAGCAGCTAAACCCCATTATAAAAATCAATTACTTTTAAAAACCCATGAAACAAAGACAGTGAAAGAGAGAGAAATTCATACAGAATTCGTTCAGGGGCTGGGATGCCACCTTTATTGACCATCTCTAGACCCACAGCTGATTGAGACATAAGGGTGGACACTCTTCGGGCTGAGAGGTTTGGTGAGGTTGGGTGAGCAAACGCAGACCCTTTAAAGTAATACTGCGTGGTACCCATCCCATGGGTCCAAAATCTCCAGGTTCAAGGGCATCTTCCTACATCGAAAACATGCATGAGAAACCCAGAAGATGGTACACCGTGTGATCGGGAAAGGTTTCTAAAACGCACCTCATTTCTCATCTCCTTGTGCTGGGGCTCGCCATTCCAGCCGCTTTACTAGCAATCTCCCTCCTTGGAGAATGAGCACCTTTAACCTCCTGTTCTGTACAGGTTGCAAATTTGTCCTGAGGATGAACGGGAAGAGGGGGAACCAATGAGAGACTAGGTCTAGGTGTGGGGACAGGCACAGGTCACTCTATTTTCCCATCAGGAAGAAGAATTAACCACAGGCTCAGCCTGCCCCCCGGAACCACAATAGGGCCTGAAGCAATCCTGCGCTTTTGCGGCCAGCTCCCAAGAAAGCGAGTTGAAAAATGGAGCTCAGGGGCACTGCAATTCACAAGCCTGCAGAGTTAGAAATGATAACTCTCGTCCACAAATATATTGAGGGAAGGCAACAAAGAGGATTAGAAAGCAAGGCAGAATTGCAGGAAACAGATTTCAGGAGGTAGATTCGAATCGCCTTTAAAGCACAGGAAAAGCGGCAAAACCTCGACCATGATGCCCTTGGCCAAAAAGGGCGTATGCGTTTTTTCCTGAATATATTCAGGAAAAAAAGCATACGCCCTTTTTGGCCAACCAAGAAACCTGGAAAGGCAAATCAGCGCTACAAAGAAGTCTCGCTTCCCATCGGTCAAAAGGGCCATGCTGAATAAAGTGTCAAAACCAGAAATGTAGGACAGGCCATGGAGAAACGGGAGCCTTGCTACGCTGATGAGCGGGATGTAAATTGCCAACAGCCACTCTGGAGAAGTGTACGGTGTGTCCTGAAACATCTAAAAAACTCAGCTTAGAGAGCATAGGGCACTTCCACTCATGGGCGTATAAATTGGGAAAACTAAAAATCAGCAAGACACAGGCACCCCAAAGTTTAGGGCTGCTCTGTTGACAAGAACCTCCACTTCGTTACACCTTAAATATCCCAGGAAAGAGAAAAATGGATAAGGAAGTTGTGGTCCTTATGTACAATGGCATATCACTCAGCCATGAAATTAACGTCATAAGGCTAGTAGCAGCATGATGAGAGTTTTTAGGTACGACGATTCTAAGTGAAATAAGTCACACAGAAAAAGACACTTATCATAATATATCACTTAGAGAGGGAATGTAAAAACCGCTACACTTGAACTGAATTACAAAACAGAACAGCGTCACACGTTTAGAAGACACACTATGGCTGCTTAACGGGAAAGGTGAAGTGGGGTGATGCATAAAACAAGGGTTTCAAATTAGCTCAGATACCGTTCCATAAACCCAATATGTAATAGACAAGACCTACTCCTTGCTCAGTGAACTGGACTCAACACCCCCTGTTCACCGCCCAAGAATATATCTGACTAGTAAGAATCTTAAAACCAATGTATTGATATCCCTCTGTAAGTGAGTCAAGTGGGTGTAAACCGGCATAAACACAGCAGTGAAAAGCAACTAAACCCCGTTATAAAAATCAATTACTTTTAAAAACCCGTGAAACAAAGACAGTGAAGAGAGAGAAATTATTACAAAATTCGTTCAGTGGCTGTGATGCCACCTGGATTGACCATCTCTAGACCCACAGCTGATTGAGACATAAGGGTGGACACTCTTGGGGCTGAGAGGTTTGGTGAGGTTGGGTGAGCAAACACAAACCCTTTAAAGTAATACTGCGTGGTATCCATCCCATGGGTCCAAAATCTCCAGGTTCAAGGGCATCTTCCTACATCGAAAACATGCATGAGAAACCCAGAAGATGGTACACCGTGTGATCGGGAAAGGTTTCTAAAACGCACCTCATTTCTCATCTCCTTGTGCTGGGGTTGGCCATTACAGCCGCTTTACTAGCAATCTCCCTCCTTGGAGAATCAGCCCCTTTAACCTTCTGTTCCCTACAGGTTGCAATTTGTCCTGAGGATAAACGGGAAGAGGGGGAACCAATGAGAGACTAGCTCTAGGTTTTGGGACAGCCACATGTCACTCTAATTTCCCATCACAAGAAGGATTAACCACAGGCTCAGCCTGCCGCCCGGAAGCAGAACAGGGCCTGAAGCAATCCTGTGCTTTTGCGGCCAGCTCCCAAAAAAGCGAGTTGAAAAATGGAGCTCAGGGGCACTGCAATTCACAAACCTGCAGAGTTATAAATGGTAACTCTCGTCCACAAATATATTGAGGGAAGGCAACGGAGAGGATTTGAAAGCATAGCAGAATTGCAGGAAACTGATTTCAGGAGGTAGAGTCGAATCGCGTTTAAAGCACAGGAAAAGCGGCAAAACCTCGACAATGATGCCCTTGGCCAAAAAGGGCGTATGCGTTTTTTCCTGAATATATTCAGGAAAAAACGCATACGCCCTTTTTGGCCAACCAAGCAACCTGGAAAGGCAAATCAGCGCTACAAAGAAGTCTCGCTTCCCATCGGTCAAAAGGGCCATGCTGAATAAAGTGTCAAAACCAGAAATGCAGGACAGGCCATGGAGAAACGGGAGCCTTGCTACGCTGATGGGCGGGATGTAAATTGCCAACAGCCACTCTGGAGAAGTGTACGGTGTGTCCTGAAACACCTAAAAAACTCAGCTTAGAGAGCATAGGGCACTTCCACTCATGGGCGTATAAATTGGGAAAACTAAAAATCAGCAAGACACAGGCACCCCAAAGTTTAGGGCTGCTCTGTTGACAAGAACCTCCACTTCATTACACCTTAAATATCCCAGGAAAGAGAAAAATGGATAAAGAAGTTGTGGTCCTTATGTACAATGGAATATCACTCAGGCATGAAATCAACGTCATAAGGCTGGTAGCAGCATGATGAGTGGATTTAGGTACGACGATTCTAAGTGAAATAAGTCACAGAGAAAGACACTTATCGTAAGATATCACTTATAGAGGGAATGTAAAATCCGCTACACTTGAACTGAATTACAAAACAGAACAGCGTCACACGTTTAGAAAACACACTATGGCTGCTTAACGGGAAAGGTGAGGTGGGGTGATGCATAAAACAAGGGTATCAAATTAGCTCAGATACTGTTCCATAAACCCAATATGTAACAGACAAGACCTACTCCTTGCTCAGTGAACTGGACTCAACACCCCCTGTTCACCGCCCAAGAATATATCTGACTAGTAAGACTCTTAAAACCAATGTATTGTTATCTCTCTGTAAGTGAGTCAAGTGGGTGTAAATCGGCATAAACACAGAAGTGAAAAGCAGCTAAACCCCATTATAAAAGTCAATTACTTTTAAAAACCTGTGAAACAAAGACAGTGAAACAGAGAGAAATTCATACAGAATTCGTTCAGGGGCTGGTATGCCACCTTTATTGACCATCTCTAGACCCACAGCTGATTGAGATATAAGGGTGGACACTCTTCGGGCTGAGAGGTTTGGTGAGGTTGGGTGAGCAAACGCAGACCCTTTAAAGTAATCCTGCGTGGTACCCATCCCATGGGTCCAAAATCTCCAGGTTCAAGGGCATCTTCCTACATCGAAAACATGCATGAGAAACCCAGAAGACGGTACACCGTGTGATCGGGAAAGGTTTCTAAAACGCACCTCATTTCTCATCTCCTTGTGCTCGGGCTCGCCATTACAGCCACTTTACTAGCAATCTCCCTCCTTGGAGAATCAGCACCTTTAACCTCCTGTTCCGAACAGGTTGCAATTTGTCCTGAGGATGAACGGGAAGAGGGGGAACCAATGAGAGACTAGGTCTAGGTGTGGGGACAGGCACAGGTCACTCTATTTTCCCATCAGGAAGAAGGATTAACCACAGGCTCAGCCTGCCGCCCGGAAGCAGAAGAGGGCCTGAAGCAATCCTGTGCTTTTGCGGCCAGCTCCCAAAAAAGCGAGTTGAAAAATGGAGCTCAGGGGCACTGCAATTCACAAACCTGCAGAGTTAGAAATGATAACTCTCGTCCACAAATATATTGAGGGAAGGCAACGAAGAGGATTTGAAAGCATAGCAGAATTGCAGGAAACAGATTTCAGGAGGTAGAGTCGAATCGCCTTTAAAGCACAGGAAAGGCGGCAAAACCTCGACAATGATGCCCTTGGCCAAAAAGGGCGTATGCGTTTTTTCCTGAATATATTCAGGAAAAAACGCATACGCCCTTTTTGGCCAACCAGGCAACCTGGAAAGGCAAATCAGCGCTACAAAGAAGTCTCGCTTCCCATCGGTCAAAAGGGCCATGCTGAATAAAGTGTCAAAACCAGAAATGCAGGACAGGCCATGGAGAAACGGGAGCCTTGCTACGCTGATGGGCGGGATGTAAATTGCCAACAGCCACTCTGGAGAAGTGTACGGTGTGTCCTGAAACATCTAAAAAACTCAGCTTAGAGAGCATAGGGCACTTCCACTCATGGGCGTATAAATTGGGAAAACTAAAAATCAGCAAGACACAGGCACCCCAAAGTTTAGGGCTGCTCTGTTGACAAGAACCTCCACTACGTTACACCTTAAATATCCCAGGAAAGAGAAAAATGGATAAGGAAGTTGTGGTCCTTATGTACAATGGCATATCACTCAGCCATGAAATTAACGTCATAAGGCTAGTAGCAGCATGATGAGAGGATTTAGGTACGACGATTCTAAGTGAAATAAGTCACACAGAAAAAGACACTTATCATAAGATATCACTTATAGAGGGAATGTAAAAACCGCTACACTTGAACTGAATTACAAAACAGAACAGCGTCACACGTTTAGAAGACACACTATGGCTGCTTAACGGGAAAGGTGAGGTGGGGTGATGCATAAAACAAGGGTTGCAAATTTGCTCAGATACTCTTCCATAAACCCAATATGTAACAGACAAGACCTACTCCTTGCTCAGTGAACTGGATTCAACACCCCCTGTTCACCACCCAAGAATATATCTGACTAGTAAGACTCTTAAAACCAATGTATTGATATCTCTCTGTAAGTGAGTCAAGTGGGTGTAAAGCGGCATAAACACAGCAGTGAAAAGCAGCTAAACCCCATTATAAAAATCAATTACTTTTAAAAACCCGTGAAACAAAGACAGTGAAAGAGAGAGAAATTCATACAGAATTCGTTCAGGGGCTGGGATGCCACCTTTATTAACCATCTCTAGACCCACAGCTGATTGAGACATAAGGGTGGACACTCTTCGGGCTGAGAGGTTTGGTGAGGTTGGGTGAGCAAACGCAGACCCTTTAAAGCAATACTGCGTGGTACCCATCCCATGGGTCCAAAATCTCCAGGTTCAAGGGCATCTTCCTACATCGAAAACATGCATGAGAAACCCAGAAGATGGTACACTGTGTGATCGGGAAAGGTTTCTAAAACGCACCTCATTTCTCATCTCCTTGTGCTCGGGTTCGCCATTACAGCCGCGTTAGTAGCAATCTCCCTCCGTGGAGAATCAGCACCTTTAACCTCCTGTTCCGTACAGGGTGCAATTTGTCCTGAGGATGAACGGGAAGAGGGGGAACCAATGAGAGACTAGCTCTAGGTTTTGGGACAGGCACAGGTCACTCTATTTTCCCATCAGGAAGAAGAATTAACCACAGGCTCAGCCTGCCGCCCGGAACCAGAATAGGGCCTGAAGCAATCCTGCGCTTTTGCGGCCAGCTCCGAAGAAAGCGAGTTGAAAAATGGAGCTCAGGGGCACTGCAATTCACAAACCTGCAGAGTTAGAAATGATAACTCTCGTCCACAAATATATTGAGGGAAGGCAACGAGGAGGATTTGAAAGCAAGGCAGAATTGCAGGAAACAGATTTCAGGAGGTAGAGTCGAATCGCCTTTAAAGCACAGGAAAAGCGGCAAAACCTCGACCATGATGCCCTTGGCCAAAAAGGGCGTATGCGTTTTTTCCTGAATATATTCAGGAAAAAACGCATACGCCCTTTTTGGCCAACCAAGCAACCTGGAAAGGCAAATCAGCGCTACAAAGAAGTCTCGCTTCCCATCGGTCAAAAGGGCCATGCTGAATAAAGTGTCAAAACCAGAAATGCAGGACAGGCCATGGAGAAACGGGAGCCTTGCTACGCTGATGGGCGGGATGTAAATTGCCAACAGCCACTCTGGAGAAGTGTACGGTGTGTCCTGAAACCTCTAAAAAACTCAGCTTAGAGAGCATAGGGCACTTCCACTCATGGGTGTATAAATTGGGAAAAGTAAAAATCAGCAAGACACAGGCACCCCAAAGTTTAGGGCTGCTCTGTTGACAAGAACCTCCACTTCGTTACACCTTAAATATCCCAAGAAAGAGGAAAATGGATAAGGAAGTTGTGGTCCTTATGTACAATGGCATATCACTCAGCCATGAAATTAACGTCATAAGGCTAGTAGCAGCATGATGAGAGGATTTAGGTACGACGATTCTAAGTGAAATAAGTCACACAGAAAAAGACACTTATCATAAGATATCACTTAGAGAGGGAATGTAAAAACCGCTACACTTGAACTGAATTACAAAACAGAAGAGCGTCACACGTTAAGAAGACACACTATGGCTGCTTAACGGGAAAGGTGAGGTGGGGTGATGCATAAAACAAGGGTTTCAAATAGGCTCAGATACCGTTCCATACACCCAATATGTAATAGACAAGACCTACTCCTTGCTCAGTGAAGTGGACTAAACACCCCCTGTTCACCGCCCAAGAATATATCTGACTAGTAAGAATCTTAAAACCAATGTATTGATATCCCTCTGTAAGTGAGTCAAGTGGGTGTAAAGCGGCATAAACACAGCAGTGAAAAGCAGCTAAACCCCATTATAAAAATCAATTACTTTTAAAATCCCATGAAACAAAGACAGTGAAAGAGAGAGAAATTCTTACAAAATTCGTTCAGGGGCTGTGATGCCACCTGGATTGACCATCTCTAGGCCCACAGCTGATTGAGACATAAGGGTGGACACTCTTGGGGCTGAGAGGTTTGGTGAGGTTGGGTGAGCAAACGCAGACCCTTTAAAGTAATACTGCGTGGTATCCATCCCATGGGTCCCAAATCTCCAGGTTCAAGGGCATCTTCCTACATCGAAAACATGCATGAGAAACCCAGAAGATGGTACACCGTGTGATCGGGAAAGGTTTCTAAAACGCACCTCATTTCTCATCTCCTTGTGCTCGGGTTCGCCATTCCAGCCGCGTTAGTAGCAATCTCCCTCCGTGGAGAATCAGCACCTTTAACCTCCTGTTCCGTACAGGTTGCAATTTGTCCTGAGGATGAACGGGAAGAGGGGGAACCAATGAGAGACTAGCTCTAGGTGTTGGGACAGGCACAGGTCACTCTATTTTCCCATCAGGAAGAAGAATTAACCACAGGCTCAGCCTGCCGCCCGGAACCAGAATAGGGCCTGAAGCAATCCTGCGCTTTTGCGGCCAGCTCCCAAGAAAGCGAGTTGAAAAATGGAGCTCAGGGGCACTGCAATTCACAAACCTGCAGAGTTAGAAATGATAACTCTCGTCCACAAATATATTGAGGGAAGGCAACGAAGAGGATTTGAAAGCAAGGCAGAATTGCAGTACACAGATTTCAAGAGGTAGATTCGAATCGCCTTTAAAGCACAGGAAAGGCGGCAAAACCTCGACCATGATGCCCTTGGCCAAAAAGGGCGTATGCGTTTTTTCCTGAATATATTCAGGAAAAAACGCATACGCCCTTTTTGGCCAACCAAGCAACCTGGAAAGGCAAATCAGCGCTACAAAGAAGTCTCGCTTCCCATCGGTCAAAAGGGCCATGCTGAATAAAGTGTCAAAACCAGAAATGCAGGACAGGCCATGGAGAAACGGGAGCCTTGCTACGCTGATGGGCGTGATGTAAATTGCCAACAGCCACTCTGGAGAAGTGTACGGTGTGTCCTGAAACCTCTAAAAAACTCAGCTTAGAGAGCATAGGGCACTTCCACTCATGGGTGTATAAATTGGGAAAAGTAAAAATCAGCAAGACACAGGCACCCCAAAGTTTAGGGCTGCTCTCTTGACAAGAACCTCCACTTCGTTACACCTTAAATATCCCAGGAAAGAAAAAAATGGATAAAGAAGTTGTGGTCCTTATGTACAATGGAATATCACTCAGCCAGGAAATCAACGTCATAAGGCTAGTAGCAGCATGATGAGTGGATTTAGGTACGACGATTCTAAGTGAAATAAGTCAACCAGAAAACGACACTTATCATAAGATATCACTTATAGAGGGAATGGAAAAACCGCTACACTTGAACTGAATTACAAAACAGAACAGAGACACACGTTTACAAAACACACTATGGCTGCTTAACGGGAAAGGTGAGGTCGGGTGAGGCAGAAAACAAGGGTTTCAAATTAGCTCAGATACCATTCAATAAACCCAATATGTAATAGACAAGACCTACTCCTTGCTCAGTGAACTGGACTCAACACCCCCTATTCACCGCCCAAGAATATACCTGACTAGGAAGAATCTTCAAAGCTATGTATTGATATCTCTCTGTAAATGAGTCAAGTGGGTGTAAAGCAGCATAAACAGAGCAGTGAAAAGCAGCTAAACCCCATTATAAAAATCAATTACTTTTAAAATCCCGTGAAACAAAGACAGTGAAAGAGAGAGAAATTCTTACAAAATTCGTTCAGGGGCTGTGATGCCACCTGGATTGACCATCTCTAGACCCACAGCTGATTGAGACATAAGGGTGGACACTCTTGGGGCTGAGAGGTTTGGTGAGGTTGGGTGAGCAAACGCACACCCTTTAAAGTAATACTGCGTGGTACCATTCCCATGGGTCCCAAATCTCCAGGTTCAAGGGCATCTTCCTACATCGAAAACATGCATGAGAAACCCAGAGGATGGTACACCGTGTGATCGGGAAAGGTTTCTAAAACGCACCTCATTTCTCATCTCCTTGTGCTCGGGTTCGCCATTACAGCCGCGTTAGTAGCAATCTCCCTCCGTGGAGAATCAGCACCTTTAACCTCCTGTTCCGTACAGGTTGCAATTTGTCCTGAGGATGAACGGGAAGAGGGGGAACCAATGAGAGACTAGCTCTAGGTTTTGGGACAGGCACAGGTCACTCTATTTTCCCATCAGGAAGAAGAATTAACCACAGGCTCAGCCTGCCGCCCGGAACCAGAATAGGGCCTGAAGCAATCCTGCGCTTTTGCGGCCAGCTCCGAAGAAAGCGAGTTGAAAAATGGAGCTCAGGGGCACTGCAATTCACAAACCTGCAGAGTTAGAAATGATAACTCTCGTCCACAAATATATTGAGGGAAGGCAACGAGGAGGATTTGAAAGCAAGGCAGAATTGCAGGAAACAGATTTCAGGAGGTAGAGTCGAATCGCCTTTAAAGCACAGGAAAAGCGGCAAAACCTCGACCATGATGCCCTTGGCCAAAAAGGGCGTATGCGTTTTTTCCTGAATATATTCAGGAAAAAACGCATACGCCCTTTTTGGCCAACCAAGCAACCTGGAAAGGCAAATCAGCGCTACAAAGAAGTCTCGCTTCCCATCGGTCAAAAGGGCCATGCTGAATAAAGTGTCAAAACCAGAAATGCAGGACAGGCCATGGAGAAACGGGAGCCTTGCTACGCTGATGGGCGGGATGTAAATTGCCAACAGCCACTCTGGAGAAGAGTACGGGGTGTCCTGAAACATCTAAAAAACTCAGCTTAGAGAGCATAGGGCACTTCCACTCATGGGCGTATAAATTGGGAAAACTAAAAATCAGCAAGACACAGGCACCCCAAAGTTTAGGGCTGCTCTGTTGACAAGAACCTCCACTTCGTTACACCTTAAATATCCCAGGAAAGAGGAAAATGGATAAGGAAGTTGTGGTCCTTATGTACAATGGCATATCACTCAGCCATGAAATTAACGTCATAAGGCTAGTAGCAGCATGATGAGAGGATTTAGGTACGACGATTCTAAGTGAAATAATCACACAGAAAAAGACACTTATCATAAGATATCACTTATAGAGGGAATGTAAAAACCGCTACACTTGAACTGAATTACAAAACAGAACAGCGTCACACGTTTAGAAGACACACTATGGCTGCTTAACGGGAAAGGTGAGGTGGGGTGATGCATAAAACAAGGGTTTCAAATAGGCTCAGATACCGTTCCATACACCCAATATGTAATAGACAAGACCTACTCCTTGCTCAGTGAAGTGGACTAAACACCCCCTGTTCACCGCCCAAGAATATATCTGACTAGTAAGAATCTTAAAACCAATGTATTGATATCCCTCTGTAAGTGAGTCAAGTGGGTGTAAAGCGGCATAAACACAGCAGTGAAAAGCAGCTAAACCCCATTATAAAAATCAATTACTTTTAAAATCCCGTGAAACAAAGACAGTGAAAGAGAGAGAAATTCTTACAAAATTCGTTCAGGGGCTGTGATGCCACCTGGATTGACCATCTCTAGACCCACAGCTGATTGAGACATAAGGGTGGACACTCTTGGGGCTGAGAGGTTTGGTGAGGTTGGGTGAGCAAACGCAGACCCTTTAAAGTAATACTGCGTGGTACCCATCCCGTGGGTCCCAAATCTCCAGGTTCAAGGGCATCTTCCTACATCGAAAACATGCATGAGAAACCCAGAAGATGGTACACCGTGTGATCGGGAAAGGTTTCTAAAACGCACCTCATTTCTCATCTCCTTGTGCTCGGGTTCGCCATTCCAGCCGCGTTAGTAGCAATCTCCCTCCGTGGAGAATCAGCACCTTTAACCTCCTGTTCCGTACAGGTTGCAATTTGTCCTGAGGATGAACGGGAAGAGGGGGAACCAATGAGAGACTAGCTCTAGGTGTTGGGACAGGCACAGGTCACTCTATTTTCCCATCAGGAAGAAGAATTAACCACAGGCTCAGCCTGCCGCCCGGAACCAGAATAGGGCCTGAAGCAATCCGGCGCTTTTGCGGCCAGCTCCGAAGAAAGCGATTTGAAAAATGGAGCTCAGGGGCACTGCAATTCACAAACCTGCAGAGTTAGAAATGATAACTCTCGTCCACAAATATATTGAGGGAAGGCAACGAAGAGGATTTGAAAGCAAGGCAGAATTGCAGGACACAGATTTCAGGAGGTAGATTCGAATCGCCTTTAAAGCACAGGAAAGGCGGCAAAACCTCGACCATGATGCCCTTGGCCAAAAAGGGCGTATGCGTTTTTTCCTGAATATATTCAGGAAAAAACGCATACGCCCTTTTTGGCCAACCAAGCAACCTGGAAAGGCAAATCAGCGCTACAAAGAAGTCTCGCTTCCCATCGGTCAAAAGGGCCATGCTGAATAAAGTGTCAAAACCAGAAATGCAGGACAGGCCATGGAGAAACGGGAGCCTTGCTACGCTGATGGGCGTGATGTAAATTGCCAACAGCCACTCTGGAGAAGTGTACGGTGTGTCCTGAAACCTCTAAAAAACTCAGCTTAGAGAGCATAGGGCACTTCCACTCATGGGTGTATAAATTGGGAAAAGTAAAAATCAGCAAGACACAGGCACCCCAAAGTTTAGGGCTGCTCTGTTGACAAGAACCTCCACTTCGTTACACCTTAAATATCCCAGGAAAGAAAAAAATGGATAAAGAAGTTGTGGTCCTTATGTACAATGGAATATCACTCAGCCAGGAAATCAACGTCATAAGGCTAGTAGCAGCATGATGAGTGGATTTAGGTACGACGATTCTAAGTGAAATAAGTCAACCAGAAAACGACACTTATCATAAGATATCACTTATAGAGGGAATGTAAAAACCGCTACACTTGAACTGAATTACAAAACAGAACAGAGACACACGTTTACAAAACACACTATGGCTGCTTAACGGGAAAGGTGAGGTCGGGTGAGGCAGAAAACAAGGGTTTCAAATTAGCTCAGATACCGTTCAATAAACCCAATATGTAATAGACAAGACCTACTCCTTGCTCAGTGAACTGGACGCAAAAACCCCCTATTCACCGCCCAAGAATATATCTGACTAGGAAGAATCTTCAAAGCTATGTATTGATATCTCTCTGTAAGTGAGTCAAGTGGGTGTAAAGCAGCATAAAAACAGCAGTGAAAAGCAGCTAAACCCCATTATAAAAATCAATTACTTTTAAAAACCCGTGAAACAAAGACAGTGAAAGAGAGAGAAATTCTTACAATATTCGTTCAGGGGCTGTGATGCCACCTGGATTGACCATCTCTAGACCCACAGCTGATTGAGACATAAGGGTGGACACTCTTGTGGCTGAGAGGTTTGGTCAGGTTGGTTGAGGAAACGCAGGCCCTTTAAAGTAATACTGCGTGGTACCCATCCCATGGGTCCCAAATCTCCAAGTTCAAGGGCATCTTCCTATAACAAAAACATGCATGAGAAACCCAGAAGATGGTACACCGTGTGATCGGGAAATGTTTCGAAAACGCACCTCATTTCTCATCTCCTTGTGCTCGGGTTGGCCATTACAGCCGCTTTACTAGCAATCTCCCTCCTTCGAGAATCAGCACCTTCAACCTCCTGTTCCGTACAGGTTGCAAATTGTCCTGAGGATGAACGGGAAGAGGGGAAACCAGTGAGAGACTAGCTCTAGGTGTTGGGACAGGCACAGGTCACTCTATTTTCCCATCAGGAAGAAGAATTAACCACAGGCTCAGCCTGCCGCCCGGAAGCAGAACAGGGCCTGAAGCAATCCTGTGCTTTTGCGGCCAGCTCCCAAAAAAGCGAGTTGAAAAATCGAGCTCAGGGGCACTGCAATTCACAAACCTGCAGAGTTATAAATGATAACTCTCGTCCACAAATATATTGAGGGAAGGCAACGAGGAGGATTTGAAAGCAAGGCAGAATTGCAGGAAACAGATTTCAGGAGGTAGATTCGAATCGCCTTTAAAGCACAGGAAAAGCGGCAAAACCTCGACCATGATGCCCTTGGCCAAAAAGGGCGTATGCGTTTTTTCCTGAATATATTCAGGAAAAAACGCATACGCCCTTTTTGGCCAACCAAGCAACCTGGAAAGGCAAATCAGCGCTACAAAGAAGTCTCGCTTCCCATCGGTCAAAAGGGCCATGCTGAATAAAGTGTCAAAACCAGAAATGCAGGACAGGCCATGGAGAAACGGGAGCCTTACTACGCTGATGGGCGGGATGTAAATTGCCAACAGCCACTCTGGAGAAGTGTACGGTGTTTCCTGAAACATCTAAAGAACTCAGCATAGAGAGCATAAGGCACTTCCACTCATGGGCGTATAAATTGGGAAAACTAAAAATCAGCAAGACACAGGCACCCCAAAGTTTAGGGCTGCTCTGTTGACAAGAACCTCCACTTCGTTACACCTTAAATATCCCAGGAAAGAGAAAAATGGATAAGGAAGTTGTGGTCCTTATGTACAATGGCATATCACTCAGCCATGAAATTAACGTCATAAGGCTAGTAGCAGCATGATGAGAGGATTTAGGTACGACGATTCTAAGTGAAATAAGTCACACAGAAAAAGACACTTATCATAAGGTATCACTTAGAGAGGGAATGTAAAAACCGCTACACTTGAACTGAATTACAAAACAGAACAGCGTCACACGTTTACAAAACACACTATGGCTGCTTAACGGGAAAGGTGAGGTCGGGTGAGGTAGAAAACAAGGGTTTCAAATTAGCTCAGATACCGTTCCATAAACCCAATATGTAATAGACAAGACCTACTCCTTGCTCAGTGAACTGGACTCAACACCCCCTATTCACCGCCCAAGAATATACCTGACTAGGAAGAATCTTCAAAGCTATGTATTGATATCTCTCTGTAAATGAGTCAAGTGGGTGTAAAGCAGCATAAACAGAGCAGTGAAAAGCAGCTAAACCCCATTATAAAAATCAATTACTTTTAAAATCCCGTGAAACAAAGACAGTGAAAGAGAGAGAAATTCTTACAAAATTCGTTCAGGGGCTGTGATGCCACCTGGATTGACCATCTCTAGACCCACAGCTGATTGAGACATAAGGGTGGACACTCTTGGGGCTGAGAGGTTTGGTGAGGTTGGGTGAGCAAACGCACACCCTTTAAAGTAATACTGCGTGGTACCCATCCCATGGGTCCCAAATCTCCAGGTTCAAGGGCATCTTCCTACATCGAAAACATGCATGAGAAACCCAGAAGATGGTACACCGTGTGATCGGGAAAGGTTTCTAAAACGCACCTCATTTCTCATCTCCTTGTGCTCGGGTTCGCCATTCCAGCCGCGTTAGTAGCAATCTCCCTCCGTGGAGAATCAACACCTTTAACCTCCTGTTCCGTACAGGTTGCAATTTGTCCTGAGGATGAACGGGAAGAGGGGGAACCAATGAGAGACTAGCTCTAGGTGTTGGGACAGGCACAGGTCACTCTATTTTCCCATCAGGAAGAAGAATTAACCACAGGCTCAGCCTGCCGCCCGGAACCAGAATAGGGCCTGAAGCAATCCGGCGCTTTTGCGGCCAGCTCCGAAGAAAGCGAGTTGAAAAATGGAGCTCAGGGGCACTGCAATTCACAAACCTGCAGAGTTAGAAATGATAACTCTCGTCCACAAATATATTGAGGGAAGGCAACGAAGAGGATTTGAAAGCAAGGCAGAATTGCAGGACACAGATTTCAGGAGGTAGATTCGAATCGCCTTTAAAGCACAGGAAAGGCAGCAAAACCTCGACCATGATGCCCTTGGCCAAAAAGGGCGTATGCGTTTTTTCCTGAATATATTCAGGAAAAAACGCATACGCCCTTTTTGGCCAACCAAGCAACCTGGAAAGGCAAATCAGCGCTACAAAGAAGTCTCGCTTCCCATCGGTCAAAAGGGCCATGCTGAATAAAGTGTCAAAACCAGAAATGCAGGACAGGCCATGGAGAAACGGGAGCCTTGCTACGCTGATGGGCGTGATGTAAATTGCCAACAGCCACTCTGGAGAAGTGTACGGTGTGTCCTGAAACCTCTAAAAAACTCAGCTTAGAGAGCATAGGGCACTTCCACTCATGGGTGTATAAATTGGGAAAAGTAAAAATCAGCGAGACACAGGCACCCCAAAGTTTAGGGCTGCTCTGTTGACAAGAACCTCCACTTCGTTACACCTTAAATATCCCAGGAAAGAAAAAAATGGATAAAGAAGTTGTGGTCCTTATGTACAATGGAATATCACTCAGCCAGGAAATCAACGTCATAAGGCTAGTAGCAGCATGATGAGTGGATTTAGGTACGACGATTCTAAGTGAAATAAGTCAACCAGAAAACGAGACTTATCATAAGATATCACTTATAGAGGGAATGTAAAAACCGCTACACTTGAACTGAATTACAAAACAGAACAGAGACACACGTTTACAAAACACACTATGGCTGCTTAACGGGAAAGGTGAGGTCGGGTGAGGCAGAAAACAAGGGTTTCAAATTAGCTCAGATACCGTTCAATAAACCCAATATGTAATAGACAAGACCTACTCCTTGCTCAGTGAACTGGACGCAAAAACCCCCTATTCACCGCCCAAGAATATATCTGACTAGGAAGAATCTTCAAAGCTATGTATTGATATCTCTCTGTAAGTGAGTCAAGTGGGTGTAAAGCAGCATAAAAACAGCAGTGAAAAGCAGCTAAACCCCATTATAAAAATCAATTACTTTTAAAAACCCGTGAAACAAAGACAGTGAAAGAGAGAGAAATTCTTACAATATTCGTTCAGGGGCTGTGATGCCACCTGGATTGACCATCTCTAGACCCACAGCTGATTGAGACATAAGGGTGGACACTCTTGTGGCTGAGAGGTTTGGTCAGGTTGGTTGAGGAAACGCAGGCCCTTTAAAGTAATACTGCGTGGTACCCATCCCATGGGTCCCAAATCTCCAAGTTCAAGGGCATCTTCCTATAACAAAAACATGCATGAGAAACCCAGAAGATGGTACACCGTGTGATCGGGAAAGGTTTCGAAAACGCACCTCATTTCTCATCTCCTTGTGCTCGGGTTGGCCATTACAGCCGCTTTACTAGCAATCTCCCTCCTTCGAGAATCAGCACCTTCAACCTCCTGTTCCGTACAGGTTGCAAATTGTCCTGAGGATGAACGGGAAGAGGGGAAACCAGTGAGAGACTAGCTCTATGTGTTGGGACAGGCACAGGTCACTCTATTTTCCCATCAGGAAGAAGAATTAACCACAGGCTCAGCCTGCCGCCCGGAAGCAGAACAGGGCCTGAAGCAATCCTGTGCTTTTGCGGCCAGCTCCCAAAAAAGCGAGTTGAAAAATCGAGCTCAGGGGCACTGCAATTCACAAACCTGCAGAGTTATAAATGATAACTCTCGTCCACAAATATATTGAGGGAAGGCAACGAGGAGGATTTGAAAGCAAGGCAGAATTGCAGGAAACAGATTTCAGGAGGTAGAGTCGAATCGCCTTTAAAGCACAGGAAAAGCGGCAAAACCTCGACCATGATGCCCTTGGCCAAAAAGGGCGTATGCGTTTTTTCCTGAATATATTCAGGAAAAAACGCATACGCCCTTTTTGGCCAACCAAGCAACCTGGAAAGGCAAATCAGCGCTACAAAGAAGTCTCGCTTCCCATCGGTCAAAAGGGCCATGCTGAATAAAGTGTCAAAACCAGAAATGCAGGACAGGCCATGGAGAAACGGGAGCCTTGCTACGCTGATGGGCGTGATGTAAATTGCCAACAGCCACTCTGGAGAAGTGTACGGTGTGTCCTGAAACCTCTAAAAAACTCAGCTTAGAGAGCATAGGGCACTTCCACTCATGGGTGTATAAATTGGGAAAAGTAAAAATCAGCAAGACACAGGCACCCCAAAGTTTAGGGCTGCTCTCTTGACAAGAACCTCCACTTCGTTACACCTTAAATATCCCAGGAAAGAAAAAAATGGATAAAGAAGTTGTGGTCCTTATGTACAATGGAATATCACTCAGCCAGGAAATCAACGTCATAAGGCTAGTAGCAGCATGATGAGTGGATTTAGGTACGACGATTCTAAGTGAAATAAGTCAACCAGAAAACGAGACTTATCATAAGATATCACTTATAGAGGGAATGTAAAAACCGCTACACTTGAACTGAATTACAAAACAGAACAGAGACACACGTTTACAAAACACACTATGGCTGCTTAACGGGAAAGGTGAGGTCGGGTGAGGCAGAAAACAAGGGTTTCAAATTAGCTCAGATACCGTTCAATAAACCCAATATGTAATAGACAAGACCTACTCCTTGCTCAGTGAACTGGACGCAAAAACCCCCTATTCACCGCCCAAGAATATATCTGACTAGGAAGAATCTTCAAAGCTATGTATTGATATCTCTCTGTAAGTGAGTCAAGTGGGTGTAAAGCAGCATAAAAACAGCAGTGAAAAGCAGCTAAACCCCATTATAAAAATCAATTACTTTTAAAAACCCGTGAAACAAAGACAGTGAAAGAGAGAGAAATTCTTACAATATTCGTTCAGGGGCTGTGATGCCACCTGGATTGACCATCTCTAGACCCACAGCTGATTGAGACATAAGGGTGGACACTCTTGTGGCTGAGAGGTTTGGTCAGGTTGGTTGAGGAAACGCAGGCCCTTTAAAGTAATACTGCGTGGTACCCATCCCATGGGTCCCAAATCTCCAAGTTCAAGGGCATCTTCCTATAACAAAAACATGCATGAGAAACCCAGAAGATGGTACACCGTGTGATCGGGAAAGGTTTCGAAAACGCACCTCATTTCTCATCTCCTTGTGCTCGGGTTGGCCATTACAGCCGCTTTACTAGCAATCTCCCTCCTTCGAGAATCAGCACCTTCAACCTCCTGTTCCGTACAGGTTGCAAATTGTCCTGAGGATGAACGGGAAGAGGGGAAACCAGTGAGAGACTAGCTCTATGTGTTGGGACAGGCACAGGTCACTCTATTTTCCCATCAGGAAGAAGAATTAACCACAGGCTCAGCCTGCCGCCCGGAAGCAGAACAGGGCCTGAAGCAATCCTGTGCTTTTGCGGCCAGCTCCCAAAAAAGCGAGTTGAAAAATCGAGCTCAGGGGCACTGCAATTCACAAACCTGCAGAGTTATAAATGATAACTCTCGTCCACAAATATATTGAGGGAAGGCAACGAGGAGGATTTGAAAGCAAGGCAGAATTGCAGGAAACAGATTTCAGGAGGTAGAGTCGAATCGCCTTTAAAGCACAGGAAAAGCGGCAAAACCTCGACCATGATGCCCTTGGCCAAAAAGGGCGTATGCGTTTTTTCCTGAATATATTCAGGAAAAAACGCATACGCCCTTTTTGGCCAACCAAGCAACCTGGAAAGGCAAATCAGAGCTACAAAGAAGTCTCGCTTCCCATCGGTCAAAAGGGCCATGCTGAATAAAGTGTCAAAACCAGAAATGCAGGACAGGCCATGGAGAAACGGGAGCCTTACTACGCTGATGGGCGGGATGTAAATTGCCAACAGCCACTCTGGAGAAGTGTACGGTGTTTCCTGAAACATCTAAAGAACTCAGCATAGAGAGCATAAGGCACTTCCACTCATGGGCGTATAAATTGGGAAAACAAAAAATCAGCAAGACACAGGCACCCCAAAGTTTAGGGCTGCTCTGTTGACAAGAACCTCCACTTCGTTACACCTTAAATATCCCAGGAAAGAGAAAAATGGATAAGGAAGTTGTGGTCCTTATGTACAATGGCATATCACTCAGCCATGAAATTAACGTCATAAGGCTAGTAGCAGCATGATGAGAGGATTTAGGTACGACGATTCTAAGTGAAATAAGTCACACAGAAAAAGACACTTATCATAAGGTATCACTTAGAGAGGGAATGTAAAAACCGCTACACTTGAACTGAATTACAAAACAGAACAGCGTCACACGTTTACAAAACACACTATGGCTGCTTAACGGGAAAGGTGAGGTCGGGTGAGGCAGAAAACAAGGGTTTCAAATTAGCTCAGATACCGTTCCATAAACCCAATATGTAATAGACAAGACCTACTCCTTGCTCAGTGAACTGGACTCAACACCCCCTATTCACCGCCCAAGAATATACCTGACTAGGAAGAATCTTCAAAGCTATGTATTGATATCTCTCTGTAAATGAGTCAAGTGGGTGTAAAGCAGCATAAACAGAGCAGTGAAAAGCAGCTAAACCCCATTATAAAAATCAATTACTTTTAAAATCCCGTGAAACAAAGACAGTGAAAGAGAGAGAAATTCTTACAAAATTCGTTCAGGGGCTGTGATGCCACCTGGATTGACCATCTCTAGACCCACAGCTGATTGAGACATAAGGGTGGACACTCTTGGGGCTGAGAGGTTTGGTGAGGTTGGGTGAGCAAACGCACACCCTTTAAAGTAATACTGCGTGGTACCCATCCCATGGGTCCCAAATCTCCAGGTTCAAGGGCATCTTCCTACATCGAAAACATGCATGAGAAACCCAGAAGATGGTACACCGTGTGATCGGGAAAGGTTTCTAAAACGCACCTCATTTCTCATCTCCTTGTGCTCGGGTTCGCCATTCCAGCCGCGTTAGTAGCAATCTCCCTCCGTGGAGAATCAACACCTTTAACCTCCTGTTCCGTACAGGTTGCAATTTGTCCTGAGGATGAACGGGAAGAGGGGGAACCAATGAGAGACTAGCTCTAGGTGTTGGGACAGGCACAGGTCACTCTATTTTCCCATCAGGAAGAAGAATTAACCACAGGCTCAGCCTGCCGCCCGGAACCAGAATAGGGCCTGAAGCAATCCTGCGCTTTTGCGGCCAGCTCCGAAGAAAGCGAGTTGAAAAATGGAGCTCAGGGGCACTGCAATTCACAAACCTGCAGAGTTAGAAATGATAACTCTCGTCCACAAATATATTGAGGGAAGGCAACGAGGAGGATTTGAAAGCAAGGCAGAATTGCAGGAAACAGATTTCAGGAGGTAGATTCGAATCGCCTTTAAAGCACAGGAAAGGCGGCAAAACCTCGACCATGATGCCCTTGGCCAAAAAGGGCGTATGCGTTTTTTCCTGAATATATTCAGGAAAAAACGCATACGCCCTTTTTGGCCAACCAAGCAACCTGGAAAGGCAAATCAGCGCTACAAAGAAGTCTCGCTTCCCATCGGTCAAAAGGGCCATGCTGAATAAAGTGTCAAAACCAGAAATGCAGGACAGGCCATGGAGAAACGGGAGCCTTGCTACGCTGATGGGCGTGATGTAAATTGCCAACAGCCACTCTGGAGAAGTGTACGGTGTGTCCTGAAACCTCTAAAAAACTCAGCTTAGAGAGCATAGGGCACTTCCACTCATGGGTGTATAAATTGGGAAAAGTAAAAATCAGCAAGACACAGGCACCCCAAAGTTTAGGGCTGCTCTCTTGACAAGAACCTCCACTTCGTTACACCTTAAATATCCCAGGAAAGAAAAAAATGGATAAAGAAGTTGTGGTCCTTATGTACAATGGAATATCACTCAGCCAGGAAATCAACGTCATAAGGCTAGTAGCAGCATGATGAGTGGATTTAGGTACGACGATTCTAAGTGAAATAAGTCAACCAGAAAACGACACTTATCATAAGATATCACTTATAGAGGGAATGTAAAAACCGCTACACTTGAACTGAATTACAAAACAGAACAGAGACACACGTTTACAAAACACACTATGGCTGCTTAACGGGAAAGGTGAGGTCGGGTGAGGCAGAAAACAAGGGTTTCAAATTAGCTCAGATACCGTTCAATAAACCCAATATGTAATAGACAAGACCTACTCCTTGCTCAGTGAACTGGACGCAAAAACCCCCTATTCACCGCCCAAGAATATATCTGACTAGGAAGAATCTTCAAAGCTATGTATTGATATCTCTCTGTAAGTGAGTCAAGTGGGTGTAAAGCAGCATAAAAACAGCAGTGAAAAGCAGCTAAACCCCATTATAAAAATCAATTACTTTTAAAAACCCGTGAAACAAAGACAGTGAAAGAGAGAGAAATTCTTACAATATTCGTTCAGGGGCTGTGATGCCACCTGGATTGACCATCTCTAGACCCACAGCTGATTGAGACATAAGGGTGGACACTCTTGTGGCTGAGAGGTTTGGTCAGGTTGGTTGAGGAAACGCAGGCCCTTTAAAGTAATACTGCGTGGTACCCATCCCATGGGTCCCAAATCTCCAAGTTCAAGGGCATCTTCCTATAACAAAAACATGCATGAGAAACCCAGAAGATGGTACACCGTGTGATCGGGAAAGGTTTCGAAAACGCACCTCATTTCTCATCTCCTTGTGCTCGGGTTGGCCATTACAGCCGCTTTACTAGCAATCTCCCTCCTTCGAGAATCAGCACCTTCAACCTCCTGTTCCGTACAGGTTGCAAATTGTCCTGAGGATGAACGGGAAGAGGGGAAACCAGTGAGAGACTAGCTCTATGTGTTGGGACAGGCACAGGTCACTCTATTTTCCCATCAGGAAGAAGAATTAACCACAGGCTCAGCCTGCCGCCCGGAAGCAGAACAGGGCCTGAAGCAATCCTGTGCTTTTGCGGCCAGCTCCCAAAAAAGCGAGTTGAAAAATCGAGCTCAGGGGCACTGCAATTCACAAACCTGCAGAGTTATAAATGATAACTCTCGTCCACAAATATATTGAGGGAAGGCAACGAGGAGGATTTGAAAGCAAGGCAGAATTGCAGGAAACAGATTTCAGGAGGTAGAGTCGAATCGCCTTTAAAGCACAGGAAAAGCGGCAAAACCTCGACCACGATGCCCTTGGCCAAAAAGGGCGTATGCGTTTTTTCCTGAATATATTCAGGAAAAAACGCATACGCCCTTTTTGGCCAACCAAGCAACCTGGAAAAGCAAATCAGCGCTACAAAGAAGTCTCGCTTCCCATCGGTCAAAAGGGCCATGCTGAATAAAGTGTCAAAACCAGAAATGCAGGACAGGCCATGGAGAAACGGGAGCCTTACTACGCTGATGGGCGGGATGTAAATTGCCAACAGCCACTCTGGAGAAGTGTACGGTGTTTCCTGAAACATCTAAAGAACTCAGCATAGAGAGCATAAGGCACTTCCACTCATGGGCGTATAAATTGGGAAAACTAAAAATCAGCAAGACACAGGCACCCCAAAGTTTAGGGCTGCTCTGTTGACAAGAACCTCCACTTCGTTACACCTTAAATATCCCAGGAAAGAGAAAAATGGATAAGGAAGTTGTGGTCCTTATGTACAATGGCATATCACTCAGCCATGAAATTAACGTCATAAGGCTAGTAGCAGCATGATGAGAGGATTTAGGTACGACGATTCTAAGTGAAATAAGTCACACAGAAAAAGACACTTATCATAAGGTATCACTTAGAGAGGGAATGTAAAAACCGCTACACTTGAACTGAATTACAAAACAGAACAGCGTCACACGTTTACAAAACACACTATGGCTGCTTAACGGGAAAGGTGAGGTCGGGTGAGGTAGAAAACAAGGGTTTCAAATTAGCTCAGATACCGTTCCATAAACCCAATATGTAATAGACAAGACCTACTCCTTGCTCAGTGAACTGGACTCAACACCCCCTATTCACCGCCCAAGAATATACCTGACTAGGAAGAATCTTCAAAGCTATGTATTGATATCTCTCTGTAAATGAGTCAAGTGGGTGTAAAGCAGCATAAACAGAGCAGTGAAAAGCAGCTAAACCCCATTATAAAAATCAATTACTTTTAAAATCCCGTGAAACAAAGACAGTGAAAGAGAGAGAAATTCTTACAAAATTCGTTCAGGGGCTGTGATGCCACCTGGATTGACCATCTCTAGACCCACAGCTGATTGAGACATAAGGGTGGACACTCTTGGGGCTGAGAGGTTTGGTGACGTTGGGTGAGCAAACGCACACCCTTTAAAGTAATACTGCGTGGTACCCATCCCATGGGTCCCAAATCTCCAGGTTCAAGGGCATCTTCCTACATCGAAAACATGCATGAGAAACCCAGAAGATGGTACACCGTGTGATCGGGAAAGGTTTCTAAAACGCACCTCATTTCTCATCTCCTTGTGCTCGGGTTCGCCATTCCAGCCGCGTTAGTAGCAATCTCCCTCCGTGGAGAATCAGCACCTTTAACCTCCTGTTCCGTACAGGTTGCAATTTGTCCTGAGGATGAACAGGAAGTGGGGGAACCAATGAGAGACTAGCTCTAGGTGTTGGGACAGGCACAGGTCACTCTATTTTCCCATCAGGAAGAAGAATTAACCACAGGCTCAGCCTGCCGCCCGGAACCAGAATAGGGCCTGAAGCAATCCTGCGCTTTTGCGGCCAGCTCCGAAGAAAGCGAGTTGAAAAATGGAGCTCAGGGGCACTGCAATTCACAAACCTGCAGAGTTAGAAATGATAACTCTCGTCCACAAATATATTGAGGGAAGGCAACGAGGAGGATTTGAAAGCAAGGCAGAATTGCAGGAAACAGATTTCAGGAGGTAGATTCGAATCGCCTTTAAAGCACAGGAAAGGCGGCAAAACCTCGACCATGATGCCCTTGGCCAAAAAGGGCGTATGCGTTTTTTCCTGAATATATTCAGGAAAAAACGCATACGCCCTTTTTGGCCAACCAAGCAACCTGGAAAGGCAAATCAGCGCTACAAAGAAGTCTCGCTTCCCATCGGTCAAAAGGGCCATGCTGAATAAAGTGTCAAAACCAGAAATGCAGGACAGGCCATGGAGAAACGGGAGCCTTGCTACGCTGATGGGCGTGATGTAAATTGCCAACAGCCACTCTGGAGAAGTGTACGGTGTGTCCTGAAACCTCTAAAAAACTCAGCTTAGAGAGCATAGGGCACTTCCACTCATGGGTGTATAAATTGCGAAAAGTAAAAATCAGCAAGACACAGGCACCCCAAAGTTTAGGGCTGCTCTGTTGACAAGAACCTCCACTTCGTTACACCTTAAATATGCCAGGAAAGAAAAAAATGGATAAAGAAGTTGTGGTCCTTATGTACAATGGAATATCACTCAGCCAGGAAATCAACGTCATAAGGCTAGTAGCAGCATGATGAGTGGATTTAGGTACGACGATTCTAAGTGAAATAAGTCAACCAGAAAACGACACTTATCATAAGATATCACTTATAGAGGGAATGTAAAAACCGCTACACTTGAACTGAATTACAAAACAGAACAGAGACACACGTTTACAAAACACACTATGGCTGCTTAACGGGAAAGGTGAGGTCGGGTGAGGCAGAAAACAAGGGTTTCAAATTAGCTCAGATACCATTCAATAAACCCAATATGTAATAGACAAGACCTACTCCTTGCTCAGTGAACTGGACGCAAAAACCCCCTATTCACCGCCCAAGAATATATCTGACTAGGAAGAATCTTCAAAGCTATGTATTGATATCTCTCTGTAAGTGAGTCAAGTGGGTGTAAAGCAGCATAAAAACAGCAGTGAAAAGCAGCTAAACCCCATTATAAAAATCAATTACTTTTAAAAACCCGTGAAACAAAGACAGTGAAAGAGAGAGAAATTCTTACAATATTCGTTCAGGGGCTGTGATGCCACCTGGATTGACCATCTCTAGACCCACAGCTGATTGAGACATAAGGGTGGACACTCTTGGGGCTGAGAGGTTTGGTCAGGTTGGTTGAGGAAACGCAGGCCCTTTAAAGTAATACTGCGTGGTACCCATCCCATGGGTCCCAAATCTCCAAGTTCAAGGGCATCTTCCTATAACAAAAACATGCATGAGAAACCCAGAAGATGGCACACCGTGTGATCGGGAAAGGTTTCGAAAACGCACCTCATTTCTCATCTCCTTGTGCTCGGGTTGGCCATTACAGCCGCTTTACTAGCAATCTCCCTCCTTCGAGAATCAGCACCTTCAACCTCCTGTTCCGTACAGGTTGCAAATTGTCCTGAGGATGAACGGGAAGAGGGGGAACCAGTGAGAGACTAGCTCTAGGTGTTGGGACAGGCACAGGTCACTCTATTTTCCCATCAGGAAGAAGAATTAACCACAGGCTCAGCCTGCCGCCCGGAAGCAGAACAGGGCCTGAAGCAATCCTGTGCTTTTGCGGCCAGCTCCCAAAAAAACGAGTTGAAAAATCGAGCTCAGGGGAACTGCAATTCACAAACCTGCAGAGTTATAAATGATAACTCTCGTCCACAAATATATTGAGGGAAGGCAACGAGGAGGATTTGAAAGCAAGGCAGAATTGCAGGAAACAGATTTCAGGAGGTAGAGTCGAATCGCCTTTAAAGCACAGGAAAAGCGGCAAAACCTCGACCATGATGCCCTTGGCCAAAAAGGGCATATGCGTTTTTTCCTGAATATATTCAGGAAAAAACGCATACGCCCTTTTTGGCCAACCAAGCAACCTGGAAAGGCAAATCAGCGCTACAAAGAAGTCTCGCTTCCCATCGGTCAAAAGGGCCATGCTGAATAAAGTGTCAAAACCAGAAATGCAGGACAGGCCATGGAGAAACGGGAGCCTTACTACGCTGATGGGCGGGATGTAAATTGCCAACAGCCACTCTGGAGAAGTGTACGGTGTTTCCTGAAACATCTAAAGAACTCAGCATAGAGAGAATAAGGCACTTCCACTCATGGGCGTATAAATTGGGAAAACTAAAAATCAGCAAGACACAGGCACCCCAAAGTTTAGGGCTGCTCTGTTGACAAGAACCTCCACTTCGTTACACCTTAAATATCCCAGGAAAGAGAAAAATGGATAAGGAAGTTGTGGTCCTTATGTACAATGGCATATCACTCAGCCATGAAATTAACGTCATAAGGCTAGTAGCAGCATGATGAGAGGATTTAGGTACGATGATTCTAAGTGAAATAAGTCACACAGAAAAAGACACTTATCATAAGATATCACTTAGAGAGGGAATGTAAAAACCGCTACACTTGAAATGAATTACAAAACAGAACAGCGTCACACGTTTACAAAACACACTATGGCTGCTTAACGGGAAAGGTGAGGTCAGGTGAGGTAGAAAACAAGGGTTTCAAATTAGCTCAGATACCGTTCCATAAACCCAATATGTAATAGACAAGACCTACTCCTTGCTCAGTGAACTGGACTCGACACCCCCTATTCACCGCCCAAGAATATACCTGACTAGGAAGAATCTTCAAAGCTATGTATTGATATCTCTCTGTAAATGAGTCAAGTGGGTGTAAAGCAGCATAAACAGAGCAGTGAAAAGCAGCTAAACCCCATTATAAAAATCAATTACTTTTAAAATCCCGTGAAACAAAGACAGTGAAAGAGAGAGAAATTCTTACAAAATTCGTTCAGGGGCTGTGATGCCACCTGGATTGACCATCTCTAGACCCACAGCTGATTGAGACATAAGGGTGGACACTCTTGGGTCTGAGAGGTTTGGTGACGTTGGGTGAGCAAACGCACACCCTTTAAAGTAATACTGCGTGGTACCCATCCCATGGGTCCCAAATCTCCAGGTTCAAGGGCATCTTCCTACATCGAAAACATGCATGAGAAACCCAGAAGATGGTACACCGTGTGATCGGGAAAGGTTTCTAAAACGCACCTCATTTCTCATCTCCTTGTGCTCGGGTTCGCCATTCCAGCCGCGTTAGTAGCAATCTCCCTCCGTGGAGAATCAGCACCTTTAACCTCCTGTTCCGTACAGGTTGCAATTTGTCCTGAGGATGAACGGGAAGTGGGGGAACCAATGAGAGACTAGCTCTAGGTGTTGGGACAGGCACAGGTCACTCTATTTTCCCATCAGGAAGAAGAATTAACCACAGGCTCAGCCTGCCGCCCGGAACCAGAATAGGGCCTGAAGCAATCCTGCGCTTTTGCGGCCAGCTCCGAAGAAAGCGAGTTGAAAAATGGAGCTCAGGGGCACTGCAATTCACAAACCTGCAGAGTTAGAAATGATAACTCTCGTCCACAAATATATTGAGGGAAGGCAACGAAGAGGATTTGAAAGCAAGGCAGAATTGCAGGAAACAGATTTCAGGAGGTAGATTCGAATCGCCTTTAAAGCACAGGAAAGGCGGCAAAACCTCGACCATGATGCCCTTGGCCAAAAAGGGCGTATGCGTTTTTTCCTGAATATATTCAGGAAAAAACGCATACGCCCTTTTTGGCCAACCAAGCAACCTGGAAAGGCAAATCAGCGCTACAAAGAAGTCTCGCTTCCCATCGGTCAAAAGGGCCATGCTGAATAAAGTGTCAAAACCAGAAATGCAGGACAGGCCATGGAGAAACGGGAGCCTTGCTACGCTGATGGGCGTGATGTAAATTGCCAACAGCCACTCTGGAGAAGTGTACGGTGTGTCCTGAAACCTCTAAAAAACTCAGCTTAGAGAGCATAGGGCACTTCCACTCATGGGTGTATAAATTGGGAAAAGTAAAAATCAGCAAGACACAGGCACCCCAAAGTTTAGGGCTGCTCTGTTGACAAGAACCTCCACTTCGTTACACCTTAAATATCCCAGGAAAGAAAAAAATGGATAAAGAAGTTGTGGTCCTTATGTACAATGGAATATCACTCAGCCAGGAAATCAACGTCATAAGGCTAGTAGCAGCATGATGAGTGGATTTAGGTACGACGATTCTAAGTGAAATAAGTCAACCAGAAAACGACACTTATCATAAGATATCACTTATAGAGGGAATGTAAAAACCGCTACACTTGAACTGAATTACAAAACAGAACAGAGACACACGTTTACAAAACACACTATGGCTGCTTAACGGGAAAGGTGAGGTCGGGTGAGGCAGAAAACAAGGGTTTCAAATTAGCTCAGATACCATTCAATAAACCCAATATGTAATAGACAAGACCTACTCCTTGCTCAGTGAACTGGACGCAAAAACCCCCTATTCACCGCCCAAGAATATATCTGACTAGGAAGAATCTTCAAAGCTATGTATTGATATCTCTCTGTAAGTGAGTCAAGTGGGTGTAAAGCAGCATAAAAACAGCAGTGAAAAGCAGCTAAACCCCATTATAAAAATCAATTACTTTTAAAAACCCGTGAAACAAAGACAGTGAAAGAGAGAGAAATTCTTACAATATTCGTTCAGGGGCTGTGATGCCACCTGGATTGACCATCTCTAGACCCACAGCTGATTGAGACATAAGGGTGGACACTCTTGGGGCTGAGAGGTTTGGTCAGGTTGGTTGAGGAAACGCAGGCCCTTTAAAGTAATACTGCGTGGTACCCATCCCATGGGTCCCAAATCTCCAAGTTCAAGGGCATCTTCCTATAACAAAAACATGCATGAGAAACCCAGAAGATGGTACACCGTGTGATCGGGAAAGGTTTCGAAAACGCACCTCATTTCTCATCTCCTTGTGCTCGGGTTGGCCATTACAGCCGCTTTACTAGCAATCTCCCTCCTTCGAGAATCAGCACCTTCAACCTCCTGTTCCGTACAGGTTGCAAATTGTCCTGAGGATGAACGGGAAGAGGGGGAACCAGTGAGAGACTAGCTCTAGGTGTTGGGACAGACACAGGTCACTCTATTTTCCCATCAGGAAGAAGAATTAACCACAGGCTCAGCCTGCCGCCCGGAAGCAGAACAGGGCCTGAAGCAATCCTGCGCTTTTGCGGCCAGCTCCCAAAAAAACGAGTTGAAAAATCGAGCTCAGGGGCACTGCAATTCACAAACCTGCAGAGTTAGAAATGATAACTCTCGTCCACAAATATATTGAGGGAAGGCAACGAGGAGGATTTGAAAGCAAGGCAGAATTGCAGGAAACAGATTTCAGGAGGTAGAGTCGAATCGCCTTTAAAGCACAGGAAAAGCGGCAAAACCTCGACCATGATGCCCTTGGCCAAAAAGGGCGTATGCGTTTTTTCCTGAATATATTCAGGAAAAAACGCATACGCCCTTTTTGGCCAACCAAGCAACCTGGAAAGGCAAATCAGCGCTACAAAGAAGTCTCGCTTCCCATCGGTCAAAAGGGCCATGCTGAATAAAGTGTCAAAACCAGAAATGCAGGACAGGCCATGGAGAAACGGGAGCCTTACTACGCTGATGGGCGGGATGTAAATTGCCAACAGCCACTCTGGAGAAGTGTACGGTGTTTCCTGAAACATCTAAAGAACTCAGCATAGAGAGAATAAGGCACTTCCACTCATGGGCGTATAAATTGGGAAAACTAAAAATCAGCAAGACACAGGCACCCCAAAGTTTAGGGCTGCTCTGTTGACAAGAACCTCCACTTCGTTACACCTTAAATATCCCAGGAAAGAGAAAAATGGATAAGGAAGTTGTGGTCCTTATGTACAATGGCATATCACTCAGCCATGAAATTAACGTCATAAGGCTAGTAGCAGCATGATGAGAGGATTTAGGTACGATGATTCTAAGTGAAATAAGTCACACAGAAAAAGACACTTATCATAAGATATCACTTAGAGAGGGAATGTAAAAACCGCTACACTTGAACTGAATTACAAAACAGAACAGCGTCACACGTTTAGAAGACACACTATGGCTGCTTAACGGGAAAGGTGAGGTGGGGTGATGCATAAAACAA
This sequence comes from Balaenoptera borealis, assembly GCF_965194805.1. Taxonomy (NCBI): domain Eukaryota; kingdom Metazoa; phylum Chordata; class Mammalia; order Artiodactyla; family Balaenopteridae; genus Balaenoptera; species Balaenoptera borealis. The sequence continues at coordinate 61,112 of NW_028122976.1, forward strand.
GGGTTTCAAATGAGCTCAGATACCGTTCCATAAACCCAATATGTAATAGACAAGACCTACTCCTTGCTCAGTGAACTGGACTCGACACCCCCTATTCACCGCCCAAGAATATACCTGACTAGGAAGAATCTTCAAAGCTATGTATTGATATCTCTCTGTAAATGAGTCAAGTGGGTGTAAAGCAGCATAAACAGAGCAGTGAAAAGCAGCTAAACCCCATTATAAAAATCAATTACTTTTAAAATCCCGTGAAACAAAGACAGTGAAAGAGAGAGAAATTCTTACAAAATTCGTTCAGGGGCTGTGATGCCACCTGGATTGACCATATCTAGACCCACAGCTGATTGAGACATAAGGGTGGACACTCTTGTGGCTGAGAGGTTTGGTGAGGTTGGGTGAGCAAACGCAGACCCTTTAAAGTAATACTGCATGGTACCCATCCCATGGGTCCCAAATCTCCAGGTTCAAGGGCATCTTCCTACGTCGAAAACATGCATGAGAAACCCAGAAGATGGTACACCGTGTGATCGGGAAAGGTTTCTAAAACGCACCTCATTTCTCATCTCCTTGTGCTCGGGTTCGCCATTCCAGCCACGTTAGTAGCAATCTCCCTCCGTGGAGAATCAGCACCTTTAACCTCCTGTTCCGTACAGGTTGCAATTTGTCCTGAGGATGAACGGGAAGAGGGGGAACCAATGAGAGACTAGCTCTAGGTGTTGGGACAGGCACAGGTCACTCTATTTTCCCATCAGGAAGAAGAATTAACCACAGGCTCAGCCTGCCGCCCGGAACCAGAATAGGGCCTGAAGCAATCCTGCGCTTTTGCGGCCAGCTCCGAAGAAAGCGAGTTGAAAAATGGAGCTCAGGGGCACTGCAATTCACAAACCTGCAGAGTTAGAAATGATAACTCTCGTCCACAAATATATTGAGGGAAGGCAACGAAGAGGATTTGAAAGCAAGGCAGAATTGCAGGAAACAGATTTCAGGAGGTAGATTCGAATCGCCTTTAAAGCACAGGAAAGGCGGCAAAACCTCGACCATGATGCCCTTGGCCAAAAAGGGCGTATGCGTTTTTTCCTGAATATATTCAGGAAAAAACGCATACGCCCTTTTTGGCCAACCAAGCAACCTGGAAAGGCAAATCAGCGCTACAAAGAAGTCTCGCTTCCCATCGGTCAAAAGGGCCATGCTGAATAAAGTGTCAAAACCAGAAATGCAGGACAGGCCATGGAGAAACGGGAGCCTTGCTACGCTGATGGGCGGGATGTAAATTGCCAACAGCCACTCTGGAGAAGTGTACGGTGTGTCCTGAAACCTCTAAAAAACTCAGCTTAGAGAGCATAGGGCACTTCCACTCATGGGTGTATAAATTGGGAAAAGTAAAAATCAGCAAGACACAGGCACCCCAAAGTTTAGGGCTGCTCTGTTGACAAGAACCTCCACTTCGTTACACCTTAAATATGCCAGGAAAGAAAAAAATGGATAAAGAAGTTGTGGTCCTTATGTACAATGGAATATCACTCAGCCAGGAAATCAACGTCATAAGGCTAGTAGCAGCATGATGAGTGGATTTAGGTACGACGATTCTAAGTGAAATAAGTCAACCAGAAAACGACACTTATCATAAGATATCACTTATAGAGGGAATGTAAAAACCGCTACACTTGAACTGAATTACAAAACAGAACAGAGACACACGTTTACAAAACACACTATGGCTGCTTAACGGGAAAGGTGAGGTCGGGTGAGGCAGAAAACAAGGGTTTCAAATTAGCTCAGATACCGTTCAATAAGCCCAATATGTAATAGACAAGACCTACTCCTTGCTCAGTGAACTGGACGCAAAAACCCCTATTCACCGCCCAAGAATATATCTGACTAGGAAGAATCTTCAAAGCTATGTATTGATATCTCTCTGTAAGTGAGTCAAGTGGGTGTAAAGCAGCATAAAAACAGCAGTGAAAAGCAGCTAAACCCCATTATAAAAATCAATTACTTTTAAAAACCCGTGAAACAAAGACAGTGAAAGAGAGAGAAATTCTTACAATATTCGTTCAGGGGCTGTGATGCCACCTGGATTGACCATCTCTAGACCCACAGCTGATTGAGACATAAGGGTGGACACTCTTGGGGCTGAGAGGTTTGGTCAGGTTGGTTGAGGAAACGCAGGCCCTTTAAAGTAATATTGAGTGGTACCCATCCCATGGGTCCCAAATCTCCAAGTTCAAGGGCATCTTCCTATAACAAAAACATGCATGAGAAACCCAGAAGATGGTACACCGTGTGATCGGGAAAGGTTTCGAAAACGCACCTCATTTCTCATCTCCTTGTGCTCGGGTTGGCCATTACAGCCGCTTTACTAGCAATCTCCCTCCTTCGAGAATCAGCACCTTCAACCTCCTGTTCCGTACAGGTTGCAAATTGTCCTGAGGATGAACGGGAAGAGGGGGAACCAGTGAGAGACTAGCTCTAGGTGTTGGGACAGGCACAGGTCACTCTATTTTCCCATCAGGAAGAAGAATTAACCACAGGCTCAGCCTGCCGCCCGGAAGCAGAACAGGGCCTGAAGCAATCCTGTGCTTTTGCGGCCAGCTCCCAAAAAAACGAGTTGAAAAATCGAGCTCAGGGGCACTGCAATTCACAAACCTGCAGAGTTATAAATGATAACTCTCGTCCACAAATATATTGAGGGAAGGCAACGAGGAGGATTTGAAAGCAAGGAAGAATTGCAGGAAACAGATTTCAGGAGGTAGAGTCGAATCGCCTTTAAAGCACAGGAAAAGCGGCAAAACCTCGACCATGATGCCCTTGGCCAAAAAGGGCGTATGCGTTTTTTCCTGAATATATTCAGGAAAAAACGCATACGCCCTTTTTGGCCAACCAAGCAACCTGGAAAGGCAAACCAGCGCTACAAAGAAGTCTCGCTTCCCATCGGTCAAAAGGGCCATGCTGAATAAAGTGTCAAAACCAGAAATGCAGGACAGGCCATGGAGAAACGGGAGCCTTACTACGCTGATGGGCGGGATGTAAATTGCCAACAGCCACTCTGGAGAAGTGTACGGTGTTTCCTGAAACATCTAAAGAACTCAGCATAGAGAGCATAAGGCACTTCCACTCATGGGCGTATAAATTGGGAAAACTAAAAATCAGCAAGACACAGGCACCCCAAAGTTTAGGGCTGCTCTGTTGACAAGAACCTCCACTTCGTTACACCTTAAATATCCCAGGAAAGAGAAAAATGGATAAGGAAGTTGTGGTCCTTATGTACAATGGCATATCACTCAGCCATGAAATTAACGTCATAAGGCTAGTAGCAGCATGATGAGAGGATTTAGGTACGATGATTCTAAGTGAAATAAGTCACACAGAAAAAGACACTTATCATAAGATATCACTTAGAGAGGGAATGTAAAAACCGCTACACTTGAACTGAATTACAAAACAGAACAGCGTCACACGTTTACAAAACACACTATGGCTGCTTAACGGGAATGGTGAGGTCAGGTGAGGTAGAAAACAAGGGTTTCAAATTAGCTCAGATACCGTTCCATAAACCCAATATGTAATAGACAAGACCTACTCCTTGCTCAGTGAACTGGACTCGACACCCCCTATTCACCGCCCAAGAATATACCTGACTAGGAAGAATCTTCAAAGCTATGTATTGATATCTCTCTGTAAATGAGTCAAGTGGGTGTAAAGCAGCATAAACAGAGCAGTGAAAAGCAGCTAAACCCCATTATAAAAATCAATTACTTTTAAAATCCCGTGAAACAAAGACAGTGAAAGAGAGAGAAATTCTTACAAAATTCGTTCAGGGGCTGTGATGCCACCTGGATTGACCATATCTAGACCCACAGCTGATTGAGACATAAGGGTGGACACTCTTGGGGCTGAGAGGTTTGGTGAGGTTGGGTGAGCAAACGCAGACCCTTTAAAGTAATACTGCATGGTACCCATCCCATGGGTCCCAAATCTCCAGGTTCAAGGGCATCTTCCTACATCGAAAACATGCATGAGAAACCCAGAAGATGGTACACCGTGTGATCGGGAAAGGTTTCTAAAACGCACCTCATTTCTCATCTCCTTGTGCTCGGGTTGGCCATTCCAGCCGCGTTAGTAGCAATCTCCCTCCGTGGAGAATCAGCACCTTCAACCTCCTGTTCCGTACAGGTTGCAAATTGTCCTGAGGATGAACGGGAAGAGGGGGAACCAGTGAGAGACTAGCTCTAGGTGTTGGGACAGGCACAGGTCACTCTATTTTCCCATCAGGAAGAAGAATTAACCACAGGCTCAGCCTGCCGCCCGGAACCAGAATAGGGCCTGAAGCAATCCTGCGCTTTTGCGGCCAGCTCCGAAGAAAGCGAGTTGAAAAATGGAGCTCAGGGGCACAGCAATTCACAAACCTGCAGAGTTAGAAATGATAACTCTCGTCCACAAATATATTGAGGGAAGGCAACGAAGAGGATTTGAAAGCAAGGCAGAATTGCAGGAAACAGATTTCAGGAGGTAGATTCGAATCGCCTTTAAAGCACAGGAAAGGCGGCAAAACCTCGACCATGATGCCCTTGGCCAAAAGGGGCGTATGCGTTTTTTCCTGAATATATTCAGGAAAAAACGCATACGCCCTTTTTGGCCAACCAAGCAACCTGGAAAGGCAAATCAGCGCTACAAAGAAGTCTCGCTTCCCATCGGTCAAAAGGGCCATGCTGAATAAAGTGTCAAAACCAGAAATGCAGGACAGGCCATGGAGAAACGGGAGCCTTGCTACGCTGATGGGCGGGATGTAAATTGCCAACAGCCACTCTGGAGAAGTGTACGGTGTGTCCTGAAACCTCTAAAAAACTCAGCTTAGAGAGCATAGGGCACTTCCACTCATGGGTGTATAAATTGGGAAAAGTAAAAATCAGCAAGACACAGGCACCCCAAAGTTTAGGGCTGCTCTGTTGACAAGAACCTCCACTTCGTTACACCTTAAATATGCCAGGAAAGAAAAAAATGGATAAAGAAGTTGTGGTCCTTATGTACAATGGAATATCACTCAGCCAGGAAATCAACGTCATAAGGCTAGTAGCAGCATGATGAGTGGATTTAGGTACGACGATTCTAAGTGAAATAAGTCAACCAGAAAACGACACTTATCATAAGATATCACTTATAGAGGGAATGTAAAAACCGCTACACTTGAACTGAATTACAAAACAGAACAGCGTCACACGTTTACAAAACACACTATGGCTGCTTAACGGGAAAGGTGAGGTCGGGTGAGGCAGAAAACAAGGGTTTCAAATTAGCTCAGATACCGTTCAATAAACCCAATATGTATTAGACAAGACCTACTCCTTGCTCAGTGAACTGGATGCAAAAAACCCCTATTCACCGCCCAAGAATATATCTGACTAGGAAGAATCTTCAAAGCTATGTATTGATATCTCTCTGTAAGTGAGTCAAGTGGGTGTAAAGCAGCATAAAAACAGCAGTGAAAAGCAGCTAAACCCCATTATAAAAATCAATTACTTTTAAAAACCCGTGAAACAAAGACAGTGAAAGAGAGAGAAATTCTTACAATATTCGTTCAGGGGCTGTGATGCCACCTGGATTGACCATCTCTAGACCCACAGCTGATTGAGACATAAGGGTGGACACTCTTGTGGCTGAGAGGTTTGGTCAGGTTGGTTGAGGAAACGCAGGCCCTTTAAAGTAATACTGCGTGGTACCCATCCCATGGGTCCCAAATCTCCAAGTTCAAGGGCATCTTCCTATAACAAAAACATGCATGAGAAACCCAGAAGATGGTACACCGTGTGATCGGGAAAGGTTTCGAAAACGCACCTCATTTCTCATCTCCTTGTGCTCGGGTTGGCCATTACAGCCGCTTTACTAGCAATCTCCCTCCTTCGAGAATCAGCACCTTCAACCTCCTGTTCCGTACAGGTTGCAAATTGTCCTGAGGATGAACGGGAAGAGGGGGAACCAGTGAGAGACTAGCTCTAGGTGTTGGGACAGGCACAGGTCACTCTATTTTCCCATCAGGAAGAAGAATTAACCACAGGCTCAGCCTGCCGCCCGGAAGCAGAACAGGGCCTGAAGCAATCCTGCGCTTTTGCGGCCAGCTCCCAAAAAAACGAGTTGAAAAATCGAGCTCAGGGGCACTGCAATTCACAAACCTGCAGAGTTAGAAATGATAACTCTCGTCCACAAATATATTGAGGAAAGGCAACGAAGAGGATTTGAAAGCAAGTCAGAATTGCAGGAAACAGATTTCAGGAGGTAGATTCAAATCGCCTTTAAAGCACAGGAAAAGCGGCAAAACCTCGACCATGATGCCCTTGGCCAAAAAGGGCGTCTGCGTTTTTTCCTGAATATATTCAGGAAAAAAAGCAGACGCCCTTTTTGGCCAACCAAGCAACCTGGAAAGGCAAATCAGCGCTACAAAGAAGTCTCGCTTCCCATCGGTCAAAAGGGCCATGCTGAATAAAGTGTCAAAACCAGAAATGCAGGACAGGCCATGGAGAAACGGGAGCCTTGCTACGCTGATGGGCGGCATGTAAATTGCCAACAGCCACTCTGCAGAAGTGTACAGTGTGTCCTGAAACCTCTAAAAAACTCAGCTTAGAGAACATAGGGCACTTCCACTCATGGGCGTATAAATTGGGAAAACTAAAAATCAGCAAGACACAGGCACCCCAAAGTTTAGGGCTGCTCTGTTGACAAGAACCTCCACTTCGTTACACCTTAAATATCCCAGGAAAGAAAAAAATGGATAAAGAAGTTGTGGTCCTTATGTTCAATGGAATATCACTCAGCCATGAAATCAACGTCATAAGGCTAGTAGCAGCATGATGAGTGGATTTAGGTACGACGATTCTAAGTGAAATAAGTCAACCAGAAAACGACACTTATCATAAGATATCACTTATAGAGGGAATGTAAAGACCGCTACACTTGAACTGAATTACAAAACAGAACAGAGACACACGTTTACAAAACACACTATGGCTGCTTAACGGGAAAGGTGAGGTTGGGTGAGGCAGAAAACAAGGGTTTCAAATTAGCTCAGATACCGTTCAATAAACCCAATATGTAATAGACAAGACCTACTCCTTGCTCAGTGAACTGGACTCGACACCCCCTATTCACCGCCCAAGAATATATCTGACAAGGAAGAATCTTCAAAGCTATGTATTGATATCTCTCTGTAAATGAGTCAAGTGGGTGTAAAGCAGCATAAACACAGCAGTGAAAAGCAGCTAAACCCCATTATAAAAATCAATTACTTTTAAAAACCCGTGAAACAAAGACAGTGAAAGAGAGAGAAATTCTTACAAAATTCGTTCAGGGGCTGTGATGCCACCTTTATTGACCATCTCTAGACCCACAGCTGATTGAGACATAAGGGTGGACACTCTTGGGGCTGAGAGGTTTGGTGAGGTTGGGTGAGCAAACGCAGACCCTTTAAAGTAATACTGCGTGGTATCCATCCCATGGGTCCAAAATCTCCAGGTTCAAGGGCATCTTCCTACATCGAAAACATGCATGAGAAACCCAGAAGATGGTACACCGTGTGATCGGGAAAGGTTTCGAAAACGCACCTCATTTCTCATCTCCTTGTGCTCGGGTTGGCCATTACAGCCACTTTACTAGCAATCTCCCTCCTTCGAGAATCAGCACCTTCAACCTCCTGTTCCGTACAGGTTGCAAATTGTCCTGAGGATGAACGGGAAGAGGGGGAACCAGTGAGAGACTAGCTCTAGGTGTTGGGACAGGCACAGGTCACTCTATTTTCCCATCAGGAAGAAGAATTAACCACAGGCTCAGCCTGCCGCCCGGAAGCAGAACAGGGCCTGAAGCAATCCTGTGCTTTTGCGGCCAGCTCCCAAAAAAACGAGTTGAAAAATCGAGCTCAGGGGCACTGCAATTCACAAACCTGCAGAGTTATAAATGATAACTCTCGTCCACAAATATATTGAGGGAAGGCAACGAGGAGGATTTGAAAGCAAGGCAGAATTGCAGGAAACAGATTTCAGGAGGTAGAGTCGAATCGCCTTTAAAGCACAGGAAAAGCGGCAAAACCTCGACCATGATGCCCTTGGCCAAAAAGGGCGTATGCGTTTTTTCCTGAATATATTCAGGAAAAAACGCATAGGCCCTTTTTGGCCAACCAAGCAACCTGGAAAGGCAAACCAGCGCTACAAAGAAGTCTCGCTTCCCATCGGTCAAAAGGGCCATGCTGAATAAAGTGTCAAAACCAGAAATGCAGGACAGGCCATGGAGAAACGGGAGCCTTACTACGCTGATGGGCGGGATGTAAATTGCCAACAGCCACTCTGGAGAAGTGTACGGTGTTTCCTGAAACATCTAAAGAACTCAGCATAGAGAGCATATGGCACTTCCACTCATGGGCGTATAAATTGGGAAAACTAAAAATCAGCAAGACACAGGCACCCCAAAGTTTAGGGCTGCTCTGTTGACAAGAACCTCCACTTCGTTACACCTTAAATATCCCAGGAAAGAGAAAAATGGATAAGGAAGTTGTGGTCCTTATGTACAATGGCATATCACTCAGCCATGAAATTAACGTCATAAGGCTAGTAGCAGCATGATGAGAGGATTTAGGTATGATGATTCTAAGTGAAATAAGTCACACAGAAAAAGACACTTATCATAAGATATCACTTAGAGAGGGAATGTAAAAACCGCTACACTTGAACTGAATTACAAAACAGAACAGCGTCACACGTTTACAAAACACACTATGGCTGCTTAACGGGAAAGGTGAGGTCGGGTGAGGTAGAAAACAAGGGTTTCAAATTAGCTCAGATACCGTTCCATAAACCCAATATGTAATAGACAAGACCTACTCCTTGCTCAGTGAACTGGACTCGACACCCCCTATTCACCGCCCAAGAATATACCTGACTAGGAAGAATCTTCAAAGCTATGTATTGATATCTCTCTGTAAATGAGTCAAGTGGGTGTAAAGCAGCATAAACAGAGCAGTGAAAAGCAGCTAAACCCCATTATAAAAATCAATTACTTTTAAAATCCCGTGAAACAAAGACAGTGAAAGAGAGAGAAATTCTTACAAAATTCGTTCAGGGGCTGTGATGCCACCTGGATTGACCATATCTAGACCCACAGCTGATTGAGACATAAGGGTGGACACTCTTGGGGCTGAGAGGTTTGGTGAGGTTGGGTGAGCAAACGCAGACCCTTTAAAGTAATACTGCATGGTACCCATCCCATGGGTCCCAAATCTCCAGGTTCAAGGGCATCTTCCTACATCGAAAACATGCATGAGAAATCCAGAAGATGGTACACCGTGTGATCGGGAAAGGTTTCTAAAACGCACCTCATTTCTCATCTCCTTGTGCTCGGGTTCGCCATTCCAGCCACGTTAGTAGCAATCTCCCTCCGTGGAGAATCAGCACCTTTAACCTCCTGTTCCGTACAGGTTGCAATTTGTCCTGAGGATGAACGGGAAGAGGGGGAACCAATGAGAGACTAGCTCTAGGTGTTGGGACAGGCACAGGTCACTCTATTTTCCCATCAGGAAGAAGAATTAACCACAGGCTCAGCCTGCCGCCCGGAACCAGAATAGGGCCTGAAGCAATCCTGCGCTTTTGCGGCCAGCTCCGAAGAAAGCGAGTTGAAAAATGGAGCTCAGGGGCACAGCAATTCACAAACCTGCAGAGTTAGAAATGATAACTCTCGTCCACAAATATATTGAGGGAAGGCAACGAAGAGGATTTGAAAGCAAGGCAGAATTGCAGGAAACAGATTTCAGGAGGTAGATTCGAATCGCCTTTAAAGCACAGGAAAGGCGGCAAAACCTTGACCATGATGCCCTTGGCCAAAAGGGGCGTATGCGTTTTTTCCTGAATATATTCAGGAAAAAACGCATACGCCCTTTTTGGCCAACCAAGCAACCTGGAAAGGCAAATCAGCGCTACAAAGAAGTCTCGCTTCCCATCGGTCAAAAGGGCCATGCTGAATAAAGTGTCAAAACCAGAAATGCAGGACAGGCCATGGAGAAACGGGAGCCTTGCTACGCTGATGGGCGGGATGTAAATTGCCAACAGCCACTCTGGAGAAGTGTACGGTGTGTCCTGAAACCTCTAAAAAACTCAGCTTAGAGAGCATAGGGCACTTCCACTCATGGGTGTATAAATTGGGAAAAGTAAAAATCAGCAAGACACAGGCACCCCAAAGTTTAGGGCTGCTCTGTTGACAAGAACCTCCACTTCGTTACACCTTAAATATGCCAGGAAAGAAAAAAATGGATAAAGAAGTTGTGGTCCTTATGTACAATGGAATATCACTCAGCCAGGAAATCAACGTCATAAGGCTAGTAGCAGCATGATGAGTGGATTTAGGTACGACGATTCTAAGTGAAATAAGTCAACCAGAAAACGACACTTATCATAAGATATCACTTATAGAGGGAATGTAAAAACCGCTACACTTGAACTGAATTACAAAACAGAACAGCGTCACACGTTTACAAAACACACTATGGCTGCTTAACGGGAAAGGTGAGGTCGGGTGAGGCAGAAAACAAGGGTTTCAAATTAGCTCAGATACCGTTCAATAAACCCAATATGTAATAGACAAGACCTACTCCTTGCTCAGTGAACTGGATGCAAAAAACCCCTATTCACCGCCCAAGAATATATCTGACTAGGAAGAATCTTCAAAGCTATGTATTGATATCTCTCTGTAAGTGAGTCAAGTGGGTGTAAAGCAGCATAAAAACAGCAGTGAAAAGCAGCTAAACCCCATTATAAAAATCAATTACTTTTAAAAACCCGTGAAACAAAGACAGTGAAAGAGAGAGAAATTCTTACAATATTCGTTCAGGGGCTGTGATGCCACCTGGATTGACCATCTCTAGACCCACAGCTGATTGAGACATAAGGGTGGACACTCTTGTGGCTGAGAGGTTTGGTCAGGTTGGTTGAGGAAACGCAGGCCCTTTAAAGTAATACTGCGTGGTACCCATCCCATGGGTCCCAAATCTCCAAGTTCAAGGGCATCTTCCTATAACAAAAACATGCATGAGAAACCCAGAAGATGGTACACCGTGTGATCGGGAAAGATTTCGAAAACGCACCTCATTTCTCATCTCCTTGTGCTCGGGTTGGCCATTACAGCCGCTCTACTAGCAATCTCCCTCCTTCGAGAATCAGCACCTTCAACCTCCTGTTCCGTACAGGTTGCAAATTGTCCTGAGGATGAACGGGAAGAGGGGGAACCAGTGAGAGACTAGCTCTAGGTGTTGGGACAGGCACAGGTCACTCTATTTTCCCATCAGGAAGAAGAATTAACCACAGGCTCAGCCTGCCGCCCGGAAGCAGAACAGGGCCTGAAGCAATCCTGTGCTTTTGGGGCCAGCTCCCAAAAAAACGAGTTGAAAAATCGAGCTCAGGGGCACTGCAATTCACAAACCTGCAGAGTTATAAATGATAACTCTCGTCCACAAATATATTGAGGGAAGGCAACGAGGAGGATTTGAAAGCAAGGCAGAATTGCAGGAAACAGATTTCAGGAGGTAGAGTCGAATCGCCTTTAAAGCACAGGAAAGGCGGCAAAACCTCGACCATGATGCCCTTGGCCAAAAAGGGCGTATGCGTTTTTTCCTGAATATATTCAGGAAAAAACGCATACGCCCTTTTTGGCCAACCAAGCAACCTGGAAAGGCAAATCAGCGCTACAAAGAAGTCTCGCTTCCCATCGGTCAAAAGGGCCATGCTGAATAAAGTGTCAAAACCAGAAATGCAGGACAGGCCATGGAGAAACGGGAGCCTTGCTACGCTGATGGGCGGGATGTAAATTGCCAACAGCCACTCTGGAGAAGTGTACGGTGTGTCCTGAAACCTCTAAAAAACTCAGCTTAGAGAGCATAGGGCACTTCCACTCATGGGCGTATAAATTGGGAAAACTAAAAATCAGCAAGACACAGGCACCCCAAAGTTTAGGGCTGCTCTGTTGACAAGAACCTCCACTTCGTTACACCTTAAATATCCCAGGAAAGAGAAAAATGGATAAGGAAGTTGTGGTCCTTATGTACAATGGCATATCACTCAGCCATGAAATTAACGTCATAAGGCTAGTAGCAGCATGATGAGAGGATTTAGGTACGATGATTCTAAGTGAAATAAGTCACACAGAAAAAGACACTTATCATAAGATATCACTTAGAGAGGGAATGTAAAAACCGCTACACTTGAACTGAATTACAAAACAGAACAGCGTCACACGTTTACAAAACACACTATGGCTGCTTAACGGGAAAGGTGAGGTCAGGTGAGGTAGAAAACAAGAGTTTCAAATTAGCTCAGATACCGTTCCATAAACCCAATATGTAATAGACAAGACCTACTCCTTGCTCAGTGAACTGGACTCGACACCCCCTATTCACCGCCCAAGAATATACCTGACTAGGAAGAATCTTCAAAGCTATGTATTGATATCTCTCTGTAAATGAGTCAAGTGGGTGTAAAGCAGCATAAACAGAGCAGTGAAAAGCAGCTAAACCCCATTATAAAAATCAATTACTTTTAAAATCCCGTGAAACAAAGACAGTGAAAGAGAGAGAAATTCTTACAAAATTCGTTCAGGGGCTGTGATGCCACCTGGATTGACCATATCTAGACCCACAGCTGATTGAGACATAAGGGTGGACACTCTTGGGGCTGAGAGGTTTGGTGAGGTTGGGTGAGCAAACGCAGACCCTTTAAAGTAATACTGCATGGTACCCATCCCATGGGTCCCAAATCTCCAGGTTCAAGGGCATCTTCCTACATCGAAAACATGCATGAGAAACCCAGAAGATGGTACACCGTGTGATCGGGAAAGGTTTCTAAAACGCACCTCATTTCTCATCTCCTTGTGCTCGGGTTCGCCATTCCAGCCGCGTTAGTAGCAATCTCCCTCCGTGGAGAATCAGCACCTTTAACCTCCTGTTCCGTACAGGTTGCAATTTGTCCTGAGGATGAACGGGAAGAGGGGGAACCAATGAGAGACTAGCTCTAGGTGTTGGGACAGGCACAGGTCACTCTATTTTCCCATCAGGAAGAAGAATTAACCACAGGCTCAGCCTGCCGCCCGGAACCAGAATAGGGCCTGAAGCAATCCTGCGCTTTTGCGGCCAGCTCCGAAGAAAGCGAGTTGAAAAATGGAGCTCAGGGGCACTGCAATTCACAAACCTGCAGAGTTAGAAATGATAACTCTCGTCCACAAATATATTGAGGGAAGGCAACGAAGAGGATTTGAAAGCAAGGCAGAATTGCAGGAAACAGATTTCAGGAGGTAGATTCGAATCGCCTTTAAAGCACAGGAAAGGCGGCAAAACCTCGACCATGATGCCCTTGGCCAAAAGGGGCGTATGCGTTTTTTCCTGAATATATTCAGGAAAAAACGCATACGCCCTTTTTGGCCAACCAAGCAACCTGGAAAGGCAAATCAGCGATACAAAGAAGTCTCGCTTCCCATCGGTCAAAAGGGCCATGCTGAATAAAGTGTCAAAACCAGAAATGCAGGACAGGCCATGGAGAAACGGGAGCCTTGCTACGCTGATGGGCGGGATGTAAATTGCCAACAGCCACTCTGGAGAAGTGTACGGTGTGTCCTGAAACCTCTAAAAAACTCAGCTTAGAGAGCATAGGGCACTTCCACTCATGGGTGTATAAATTGGGAAAAGTAAAAATCAGCAAGACACAGGCACCCCAAAGTTTAGGGCTGCTCTGTTGACAAGAACCTCCACTTCGTTACACCTTAAATATGCCAGGAAAGAAAAAAATGGATAAAGAAGTTGTGGTCCTTATGTACAATGGAATATCACTCAGCCAGGAAATCAACGTCATAAGGCTAGTAGCAGCATGATGAGTGGATTTAGGTACGACGATTCTAAGTGAAATAAGTCAACCAGAAAACGACACTTATCATAAGATATCACTTATAGAGGGAATGTAAAAACCGCTACACTTGAACTGAATTACAAAACAGAACAGAGACACACGTTTACAAAACACACTATGGCTGCTTAACGGGAAAGGTGAGGTCGGGTGAGGCAGAAAACAAGGGTTTCAAATTAGCTCAGATACCGTTCAATAAACCCAATATGTAATAGACAAGACCTACTCCTTGCTCAGTGAACTGGATGCAAAAAACCCCTATTCACCGCCCAAGAATATATCTGACTAGGAAGAATCTTCAAAGCTATGTATTGATATCTCTCTGTAAGTGAGTCAAGTGGGTGTAAAGCAGCATAAAAACAGCAGTGAAAAGCAGCTAAACCCCATTATAAAAATCAATTACTTTTAAAAACCCGTGAAACAAAGACAGTGAAAGAGAGAGAAATTCTTACAATATTCGTTCAGGGGCTGTGATGCCACCTGGATTGACCATCTCTAGACCCACAGCTGATTGAGACATAAGGGTGGACACTCTTGGGGCTGAGAGGTTTGGTCAGGTTGGTTGAGGAAACGCAGGCCCTTTAAAGTAATACTGCGTGGTACCCATCCCATGGGTCCCAAATCTCCAAGTTCAAGGGCATCTTCCTATAACAAAAACATGCATGAGAAACCCAGAAGATGGTACACCGTGTGATCGGGAAAGGTTTCGAAAACGCACCTCATTTCTCATCTCCTTGTGCTCGGGTTGGCCATTACAGCCGCTTTACTAGCAATCTCCCTCCTTCGAGAATCAGCACCTTCAACCTCCTGTTCCGTACAGGTTGCAAATTGTCCTGAGGATGAACGGGAAGAGGGGGAACCAGTGAGAGACTAGCTCTAGGTGTTGGGACAGGCACAGGTCACTCTATTTTCCCATCAGGAAGAAGAATTAACCACAGGCTCAGCCTGCCGCCCGGAAGCAGAACAGGGCCTGAAGCAATCCTGCGCTTTTGCGGCCAGGTCCCAAAAAAACGAGTTGAAAAATCGAGCTCAGGGGCACTGCAATTCACAAACCTGCAGAGTTAGAAATGATAACTCTCGTCCACAAATATATTGAGGGAAGGCAACGAGGAGGATTTGAAAGCAAGGCAGAATTGCAGGAAACAGATTTCAGGAGGTAGAGTCGAATCGCCTTTAAAGCACAGGAAAAGCGGCAAAACCTCGACCATGATGCCCTTGGCCAAAAAGGGCGTATGCGTTTTTTCCTGAATATATTCAGGAAAAAACGCATACGCCCTTTTTGGCCAACCAAGCAACCTGGAAAGGCAAATCAGCGCTACAAAGAAGTCTCGCTTCCCATCGGTCAAAAGGGCCATGCTGAATAAAGTGTCAAAACCAGAAATGCAGGACAGGCCATGGAGAAACGGGAGCCTTACTACGCTGATGGGCGGGATGTAAATTGCCAACAGCCACTCTGGAGAAGTGTACGGTGTTTCCTGAAACATCTAAAGAACTCAGCATAGAGAGCATAAGGCACTTCCACTCATGGGCGTATAAATTGGGAAAACTAAAAATCAGGAAGACACAGGCACCCCAAAGTTTAGGGCTGCTCTGTTGACAAGAACCTCCACTTCGTTACACCTTAAATATCCCAGGAAAGAGAAAAATGGATAAGGAAGTTGTGGTCCTTATGTACAATGGCATATCACTCAGCCATGAAATCAACGTCATAAGGCTAGTAGCAGCATGATGAGTGGATTTAGGTACGACGATTCTAAGTGAAATAAGTCAACCAGAAAACAACACTTATCATAAGATATGACTTATAGAGGGAATGTAAAAACCGCTACACTTGAACTGAATTACAAAACAGAACAGAGACACACGTTTACAAAACACACTATGGCTGCTTAACGGGAAAGGTGAGGTCGGGTGAGGTAGAAAACAAGGGTTTTAAATTAGCTCAGATACCGTTCCATAAACCCAATATGTAATAGACAAGACCTACTCCTTGCTCAGTGAACTGGACTCGACACCCCCTATTCACCGCCCAAGAATATATCTGACTAGGAACAATCTTGAAAGCTATGTATTGATATCCCTCTGTAAATGAGTCAAGTGGGTGTAAAGCAGCATAAACACAGCAGTGAAAAGCAGCTAAACCCCATTATAAAAATCAATTACTTTTAAAATCCCGTGAAACAAAGACAGTGAAAGAGAGAGAAATTCTTACAAAATTCGTTCAGGGGCTGTGATGCCACCTGGATTGACCATCTCTAGACCCACAGCTGATTGAGACATAAGGGTGGACACTCTTGGGGCTGAGAGGTTTGGTGAGGTTGGGTGAGCAAACGCACACCCTTTAAAGTAATACTGCGTGGTACCCATCCCATGGGTCCCAAATCTCCAGGTTCAAGGGCATCTTCCTACATCGAAAACATGCATGAGAAACCCAGAAGATGGTACACCGTGTGATCGGGAAAGGTTTCTAAAACGCACCTCATTTCTCATCTCCTTGTGCTCGGGTTCGCCATTCCAGCCGCGTTAGTAGCAATCTCCCTCCGTGGAGAATCAGCACCTTTAACCTCCTGTTCCGTACAGGTTGCAATTTGTCCTGAGGATGAACGGGAAGTGGGGGAACCAATGAGAGACTAGCTCTAGGTGTTGGGACAGGCACAGGTCACTCTATTTTCCCATCAGGAAGAAGAATTAACCACAGGCTCAGCCTGCCGCCCGGAACCAGAATAGGGCCTGAAGCAATCCTGCGCTTTTGCGGCCAGCTCCGAAGAAAGCGAGTTGAAAAATGGAGCTCAGGGGCACTGCAATTCACAAACCTGCAGAGTTAGAAATGATAACTCTCGTCCACAAATATATTGAGGGAAGGCAACGAAGAGGATTTGAAAGCAAGGCAGAATTGCAGGAAACAGATTTCAGGAGGTAGATTCGAATCGCCTTTAAAGCACAGGAAAGGCGGCAAAACCTCGACCATGATGCCCTTGGCCAAAAAGGGCGTATGCGTTTTTTCCTGAATATATTCAGGAAAAAACGCATACGCCCTTTTTGGCCAACCAAGCAACCTGGAAAGGCAAATCAGCGCTACAAAGAAGTCTCGCTTCCCATCGGTCAAAAGGGCCATGCTGAATAAAGTGTCAAAACCAGAAATGCAGGACAGGCCATGGAGAAACGGGAGCCTTGCTACGCTGATGGGCGTGATGTAAATTGCCAACAGCCACTCTGGAGAAGTGTACGGTGTGTCCTGAAACCTCTAAAAAACTCAGCTTAGAGAGCATAGGGCACTTCCACTCATGGGTGTATAAATTGGGAAAAGTAAAAATCAGCAAGACACAGGCACCCCAAAGTTTAGGGCTGCTCTGTTGACAAGAACCTCCACTTCGTTACACCTTAAATATCCCAGGAAAGAAAAAAATGGATAAAGAAGTTGTGGTCCTTATGTACAATGGAATATCACTCAGCCAGGAAATCAACGTCATAAGGCTAGTAGCAGCATGATGAGTGGATTTAGGTACGACGATTCTAAGTGAAATAAGTCAACCAGAAAACGACACTTATCATAAGATATCACTTATAGAGGGAATGTAAAAACCGCTACACTTGAACTGAATTACAAAACAGAACAGAGACACACGTTTACAAAACACACTATGGCTGCTTAACGGGAAAGGTGAGGTCGGGTGAGGCAGAAAACAAGGGTTTCAAATTAGCTCAGATACCATTCAATAAACCCAATATGTAATAGACAAGACCTACTCCTTGCTCAGTGAACTGGACGCAAAAACCCCCTATTCACCGCCCAAGAATATATCTGACTAGGAAGAATCTTCAAAGCTATGTATTGATATCTCTCTGTAAGTGAGTCAAGTGGGTGTAAAGCAGCATAAAAACAGCAGTGAAAAGCAGCTAAACCCCATTATAAAAATCAATTACTTTTAAAAACCCGTGAAACAAAGACAGTGAAAGAGAGAGAAATTCTTACAATATTCGTTCAGGGGCTGTGATGCCACCTGGATTGACCATCTCTAGACCCACAGCTGATTGAGACATAAGGGTGGACACTCTTGGGGCTGAGAGGTTTGGTCAGGTTGGTTGAGGAAACGCAGGCCCTTTAAAGTAATACTGCGTGGTACCCATCCCATGGGTCCCAAATCTCCAAGTTCAAGGGCATCTTCCTATAACAAAAACATGCATGAGAAACCCAGAAGATGGTACACCGTGTGATCGGGAAAGGTTTCGAAAACGCACCTCATTTCTCATCTCCTTGTGCTCGGGTTGGCCATTACAGCCGCTTTACTAGCAATCTCCCTCCTTCGAGAATCAGCACCTTCAACCTCCTGTTCCGTACAGGTTGCAAATTGTCCTGAGGATGAACGGGAAGAGGGGGAACCAGTGAGAGACTAGCTCTAGGTGTTGGGACAGGCACAGGTCACTCTATTTTCCCATCAGGAAGAAGAATTAACCACAGGCTCAGCCTGCCGCCCGGAAGCAGAACAGGGCCTGAAGCAATCCTGCGCTTTTGCGGCCAGCTCCCAAAAAAACGAGTTGAAAAATCGAGCTCAGGGGCACTGCAATTCACAAACCTGCAGAGTTAGAAATGATAACTCTCGTCCACAAATATATTGAGGGAAGGCAACGAGGAGGATTTGAAAGCAAGGCAGAATTGCAGGAAACAGATTTCAGGAGGTAGAGTCGAATCGCCTTTAAAGCACAGGAAAAGCGGCAAAACCTCGACCATGATGCCCTTGGCCAAAAAGGGCGTATGCGTTTTTTCCTGAATATATTCAGGAAAAAACGCATACGCCCTTTTTGGCCAACCAAGCAACCTGGAAAGGCAAATCAGCGCTACAAAGAAGTCTCGCTTCCCATCGGTCAAAAGGGCCATGCTGAATAAAGTGTCAAAACCAGAAATGCAGGACAGGCCATGGAGAAACGGGAGCCTTACTACGCTGATGGGCGGGATGTAAATTGCCAACAGCCACTCTGGAGAAGTGTACGGTGTTTCCTGAAACATCTAAAGAACTCAGCATAGAGAGAATAAGGCACTTCCACTCATGGGCGTATAAATTGGGAAAACTAAAAATCAGCAAGACACAGGCACCCCAAAGTTTAGGGCTGCTCTGTTGACAAGAACCTCCACTTCGTTACACCTTAAATATCCCAGGAAAGAGAAAAATGGAAAAGGAAGTTGTGGTCCTTATGTACAATGGCATATCACTCAGCCATGAAATTAACGTCATAAGGCTAGTAGCAGCATGATGAGAGGATTTAGGTACGATGATTCTAAGTGAAATAAGTCACACAGAAAAAGACACTTATCATAAGATATCACTTAGAGAGGGAATGTAAAAACCGCTACACTTGAACTGAATTACAAAACAGAACAGCGTCACACGTTTAGAAGACACACTATGGCTGCTTAACGGGAAAGGTGAGGTGGGGTGATGCATAAAACAAGGGTTTCAAATGAGCTCAGATACCGTTCCATAAACCCAATATGTAATAGACAAGACCTACTCCTTGCTCAGTGAACTGGACTCGACACCCCCTATTCACCGCCCAAGAATATACCTGACTAGGAAGAATCTTCAAAGCTATGTATTGATATCTCTCTGTAAATGAGTCAAGTGGGTGTAAAGCAGCATAAACAGAGCAGTGAAAAGCAGCTAAACCCCATTATAAAAATCAATTACTTTTAAAATCCCGTGAAACAAAGACAGTGAAAGAGAGAGAAATTCTTACAAAATTCGTTCAGGGGCTGTGATGCCACCTGGATTGACCATATCTAGACCCACAGCTGATTGAGACATAAGGGTGGACACTCTTGTGGCTGAGAGGTTTGGTGAGGTTGGGTGAGCAAACGCAGACCCTTTAAAGTAATACTGCATGGTACCCATCCCATGGGTCCCAAATCTCCAGGTTCAAGGGCATCTTCCTACGTCGAAAACATGCATGAGAAACCCAGAAGATGGTACACCGTGTGATCGGGAAAGGTTTCTAAAACGCACCTCATTTCTCATCTCCTTGTGCTCGGGTTCGCCATTCCAGCCACGTTAGTAGCAATCTCCCTCCGTGGAGAATCAGCACCTTTAACCTCCTGTTCCGTACAGGTTGCAATTTGTCCTGAGGATGAACGGGAAGAGGGGGAACCAATGAGAGACTAGCTCTAGGTGTTGGGACAGGCACAGGTCACTCTATTTTCCCATCAGGAAGAAGAATTAACCACAGGCTCAGCCTGCCGCCCGGAACCAGAATAGGGCCTGAAGCAATCCTGCGCTTTTGCGGCCAGCTCCGAAGAAAGCGAGTTGAAAAATGGAGCTCAGGGGCACTGCAATTCACAAACCTGCAGAGTTAGAAATGATAACTCTCGTCCACAAATATATTGAGGGAAGGCAACGAAGAGGATTTGAAAGCAAGGCAGAATTGCAGGAAACAGATTTCAGGAGGTAGATTCGAATCGCCTTTAAAGCACAGGAAAGGCGGCAAAACCTCGACCATGATGCCCTTGGCCAAAAAGGGCGTATGCGTTTTTTCCTGAATATATTCAGGAAAAAACGCATACGCCCTTTTTGGCCAACCAAGCAACCTGGAAAGGCAAATCAGCGCTACAAAGAAGTCTCGCTTCCCATCGGTCAAAAGGGCCATGCTGAATAAAGTGTCAAAACCAGAAATGCAGGACAGGCCATGGAGAAACGGGAGCCTTGCTACGCTGATGGGCGGGATGTAAATTGCCAACAGCCACTCTGGAGAAGTGTACGGTGTGTCCTGAAACCTCTAAAAAACTCAGCTTAGAGAGCATAGGGCACTTCCACTCATGGGTGTATAAATTGGGAAAAGTAAAAATCAGCAAGACACAGGCACCCCAAAGTTTAGGGCTGCTCTGTTGACAAGAACCTCCACTTCGTTACACCTTAAATATGCCAGGAAAGAAAAAAATGGATAAAGAAGTTGTGGTCCTTATGTACAATGGAATATCACTCAGCCAGGAAATCAACGTCATAAGGCTAGTAGCAGCATGATGAGTGGATTTAGGTACGACGATTCTAAGTGAAATAAGTCAACCAGAAAACGACACTTATCATAAGATATCACTTATAGAGGGAATGTAAAAACCGCTACACTTGAACTGAATTACAAAACAGAACAGAGACACACGTTTACAAAACACACTATGGCTGCTTAACGGGAAAGGTGAGGTCGGGTGAGGCAGAAAACAAGGGTTTCAAATTAGCTCAGATACCGTTCAATAAGCCCAATATGTAATAGACAAGACCTACTCCTTGCTCAGTGAACTGGACGCAAAAACCCCTATTCACCGCCCAAGAATATATCTGACTAGGAAGAATCTTCAAAGCTATGTATTGATATCTCTCTGTAAGTGAGTCAAGTGGGTGTAAAGCAGCATAAAAACAGCAGTGAAAAGCAGCTAAACCCCATTATAAAAATCAATTACTTTTAAAAACCCGTGAAACAAAGACAGTGAAAGAGAGAGAAATTCTTACAATATTCGTTCAGGGGCTGTGATGCCACCTGGATTGACCATCTCTAGACCCACAGCTGATTGAGACATAAGGGTGGACACTCTTGGGGCTGAGAGGTTTGGTCAGGTTGGTTGAGGAAACGCAGGCCCTTTAAAGTAATACTGCGTGGTACCCATCCCATGGGTCCCAAATCTCCAAGTTCAAGGGCATCTTCCTATAACAAAAACATGCATGAGAAACCCAGAAGATGGTACACCGTGTGATCGGGAAAGGTTTCGAAAACGCACCTCATTTCTCATCTCCTTGTGCTCGGGTTGGCCATTACAGCCGCTTTACTAGCAATCTCCCTCCTTCGAGAATCAGCACCTTCAACCTACTGTTCCGTACAGGTTGCAAATTGTCCTGAGGATGAACGGGAAGAGGGGGAACCAGTGAGAGACTAGCTCTAGGTGTTGGGACAGGCACAGGTCACTCTATTTTCCCATCAGGAAGAAGAATTAACCACAGGCTCAGCCTGCCGCCCGGAAGCAGAACAGGGCCTGAAGCAATCCTGTGCTTTTGGGGCCAGCTCCCAAAAAAACGAGTTGAAAAATCGAGCTCAGGGGCACTGCAATTCACAAACCTGCAGAGTTATAAATGATAACTCTCGTCCACAAATATATTGAGGGAAGGCAACGAGGAGGATTTGAAAGCAAGGCAGAATTGCAGGAAACAGATTTCAGGAGGTAGAGTCGAATCGCCTTTAAAGCACAGGAAAGGCGGCAAAACCTCGACCATGATGCCCTTGGCCAAAAAGGGCGTATGCGTTTTTTCCTGAATATAGTCAGGAAAAAACGCATACGCCCTTTTTGGCCAACCAAGCAACCTGGAAAGGCAAATCAGCGCTACAAAGAAGTCTCGCTTCCCATCGGTCAAAAGGGCCATGCTGAATAAAGTGTCAAAACCAGAAATGCAGGACAGGCCATGGAGAAACGGGAGCCTTGCTACGCTGATGGGCGGGATGTAAATTGCCAACAGCCACTCTGGAGAAGTGTACGGTGTGTCCTGAAACCTCTAAAAAACTCAGCTTAGAGAGCATAGGGCACTTCCACTCATGGGCGTATAAATTGGGAAAACTAAAAATCAGCAAGACACAGGCACCCCAAAGTTTAGGGCTGCTCTGTTGACAAGAACCTCCACTTCGTTACACCTTAAATATCCCAGGAAAGAGAAAAATGGATAAGGAAGTTGTGGTCCTTATGTACAATGGCATATCACTCAGCCATGAAATTAACGTCATAAGGCTAGTAGCAGCATGATGAGAGGATTTAGGTACGATGATTCTAAGTGAAATAAGTCACACAGAAAAAGACACTTATCATAAGATATCACTTAGAGAGGGAATGTAAAAACCGCTACACTTGAACTGAATTACAAAACAGAACAGCGTCACACGTTTACAAAACACACTATGGCTGCTTAACGGGAAAGGTGAGGTCAGGTGAGGTAGAAAACAAGGGTTTCAAATTAGCTCAGATACCGTTCCATAAACCCAATATGTAATAGACAAGACCTACTCCTTGCTCAGTGAACTGGACTCGACACCCCCTATTCACCGCCCAAGAATATACCTGACTAGGAAGAATCTTCAAAGCTATGTATTGATATCTCTCTGTAAATGAGTCAAGTGGGTGTAAAGCAGCATAAACAGAGCAGTGAAAAGCAGCTAAACCCCATTATAAAAATCAATTACTTTTAAAATCCCGTGAAACAAAGACAGTGAAAGAGAGAGAAATTCTTACAAAATTCGTTCAGGGGCTGTGATGCCACCTGGATTGACCATATCTAGACCCACAGCTGATTGAGACATAAGGGTGGACACTCTTGGGGCTGAGAGGTTTGGTGAGGTTGGGTGAGCAAACGCACACCCTTTAAAGTAATACTGCATGGTACCCATCCCATGGGTCCCAAATCTCCAGGTTCAAGGGCATCTTCCTACATCGAAAACATGCATGAGAAACCCAGAAGATGGTACACCGTGTGATCGGGAAAGGTTTCTAAAACGCACCTCATTTCTCATCTCCTTGTGCTCGGGTTCGCCATTCCAGCCACGTTAGTAGCAATCTCCCTCCGTGGAGAATCAGCACCTTTAACCTCCTGTTCCGTACAGGTTGCAATTTGTCCTGAGGATGAACGGGAAGAGGGGGAACCAATGAGAGACTAGCTCTAGGTGTTGGGACAGGCACAGGTCACTCTATTTTCCCATCAGGAAGAAGAATTAACCACAGGCTCAGCCTGCCGCCCGGAACCAGAATAGGGCCTGAAGCAATCCTGCGCTTTTGCGGCCAGCTCCGAAGAAAGCGAGTTGAAAAATGGAGCTCAGGGGCACAGCAATTCACAAACCTGCAGAGTTAGAAATGATAACTCTCGTCCACAAATATATTGAGGGAAGGCAACGAAGAGGATTTGAAAGCAAGGCAGAATTGCAGGAAACAGATTTCAGGAGGTAGATTCGAATCGCCTTTAAAGCACAGGAAAGGCGGCAAAACCTCGACCATGATGCCCTTGGCCAAAAGGGGCGTATGCGTTTTTTCCTGAATATATTCAGGAAAAAACGCATACGCCCCTTTTGGCCAACCAAGCAACCTGGAAAGGCAAATCAGCGCTACAAAGAAGTCTCGCTTCCCATCGGTCAAAAGGGCCATGCTGAATAAAGTGTCAAAACCAGAAATGCAGGACAGGCCATGGAGAAACGGGAGCCTTGCTACGCTGATGGGCGGGATGTAAATTGCCAACAGCCACTCTGGAGAAGTGTACGGTGTGTCCTGAAACCTCTAAAAAACTCAGCTTAGAGAGCATAGGGCACTTCCACTCATGGGTGTATAAATTGGGAAAAGTAAAAATCAGCAAGACACAGGCACCCCAAAGTTTAGGGCTGCTCTGTTGACAAGAACCTCCACTTCGTTACACCTTAAATATGCCAGGAAAGAAAAAAATGGATAAAGAAGTTGTGGTCCTTATGTACAATGGAATATCACTCAGCCAGGAAATCAACGTCATAAGGCTAGTAGCAGCATGATGAGTGGATTTAGGTACGACGATTCTAAGTGAAATAAGTCAACCAGAAAACGACACTTATCATAAGATATCACTTATAGAGGGAATGTAAAAACCGCTACACTTGAACTGAATTACAAAACAGAACAGCGTCACACGTTTACAAAACACACTATGGCTGCTTAACGGGAAAGGTGAGGTCGGGTGAGGCAGAAAACAAGGGTTTCAAATTAGCTCAGATACCGTTCAATAAACCCAATATGTAATAGACAAGACCTACTCCTTGCTCAGTGAACTGGATGCAAAAAACCCCTATTCACCGCCCAAGAATATATCTGACTAGGAAGAATCTTCAAAGCTATGTATTGATATCTCTCTGTAAGTGAGTCAAGTGGGTGTAAAGCAGCATAAAAACAGCAGTGAAAAGCAGCTAAACCCCATTATAAAAATCAATTACTTTTAAAAACCCATGAAACAAAGACAGTGAAAGAGAGAGAAATTCTTACAATATTCGTTCAGGGGCTGTGATGCCACCTGGATTGACCATCTCTAGACCCACAGCTGATTGAGACATAAGGGTGGACACTCTTGGGGCTGAGAGGTTTGGTCAGGTTGGTTGAGGAAACGCAGGCCCTTTAAAGTAATACTGCGTGGTACCCATCCCATGGGTCCCAAATCTCCAAGTTCAAGGGCATCTTCCTATAACAAAAACATGCATGAGAAACCCAGAAGATGGTACACCGTGTGATCGGGAAAGGTTTCGAAAACGCACCTCATTTCTCATCTCCTTGTGCTCGGGTTGGCCATTACAGCCGCTCTACTAGCAATCTCCCTCCTTCGAGAATCAGCACCTTCAACCTCCTGTTCCGTACAGGTTGCAAATTGTCCTGAGGATGAACGGGAAGAGGGGGAACCAGTGAGAGACTAGCTCTAGGTGTTGGGACAGGCACAGGTCACTCTATTTTCCTATCAGGAAGAAGAATTAACCACAGGCTCAGCCTGCCGCCCGGAAGCAGAACAGGGCCTGAAGCAATCCTGTGCTTTTGCGGCCAGCTCCCAAAAAAACGAGTTGAAAAATCGAGCTCAGGGGCACTGCAATTCACAAACCTGCAGAGTTATAAATGATAACTCTCGTCCACAAATATATTGAGGGAAGGCAACGAGGAGGATTTGAAAGCAAGGCAGAATTGCAGGAAACAGATTTCAGGAGGTAGAGTCGAATCGCCTTTAAAGCACAGGAAAGGCGGCAAAACCTCGACCATGATGCCCTTGGCCAAAAAGGGCGTATGCGTTTTTTCCTGAATATATTCAGGAAAAAACGCATACGCCCTTTTTGGCCAACCAAGCAACCTGGAAAGGCAAATCAGCGCTACAAAGAAGTCTCGCTTCCCATCGGTCAAAAGGGCCATGCTGAATAAAGTGTCAAAACCAGAAATGCAGGACAGGCCATGGAGAAACGGGAGCCTTGCTACGCTGATGGGCGGGATGTAAATTGCCAACAGCCACTCTGGAGAAGTGTACGGTGTGTCCTGAAACCTCTAAAAAACTCAGCTTAGAGAGCATAGGGCACTTCCACTCATGGGCGTATAAATTGGGAAAACTAAAAATCAGCAAGACACAGGCACCCCAAAGTTTAGGGCTGCTCTGTTGACAAGAACCTCCACTTCGTTACACCTTAAATATCCCAGGAAAGAGAAAAATGGATAAGGAAGTTGTGGTCCTTATGTACAATGGCATATCACTCAGCCATGAAATTAACGTCATAAGGCTAGTAGCAGCATGATGAGAGGATTTAGGTACGATGATTCTAAGTGAAATAAGTCACACAGAAAAAGACACTTATCATAAGATATCACTTAGAGAGGGAATGTAAAAACCGCTACACTTGAACTGAATTACAAAACAGAACAGCGTCACACGTTTACAAAACACACTATGGCTGCTTAACGGGAAAGGTGAGGTCAGGTGAGGTAGAAAACAAGGGTTTCAAATTAGCTCAGATACCGTTCCATAAACCCAATATGTAATAGACAAGACCTACTCCTTGCTCAGTGAACTGGACTCGACACCCCCTATTCACCGCCCAAGAATATACCTGACTAGGAAGAATCTTCAAAGCTATGTATTGATATCTCTCTGTAAATGAGTCAAGTGGGTGTAAAGCAGCATAAACAGAGCAGTGAAAAGCAGCTAAACCCCATTATAAAAATCAATTACTTTTAAAATCCCGTGAAACAAAGACAGTGAAAGAGAGAGAAATTCTTACAAAATTCGTTCAGGGGCTGTGATGCCACCTGGATTGACCATATCTAGACCCACAGCTGATTGAGACATAAGGGTGGACACTCTTGGGGCTGAGAGGTTTGGTGAGGTTGGGTGAGCAAACGCAGACCCTTTAAAGTAATACTGCATGGTACCCATCCCATGGGTCCCAAATCTCCAGGTTCAAGGGCATCTTCCTACATCGAAAACATGCATGAGAAACCCAGAAGATGGTACACCGTGTGATCGGGAAAGGTTTCTAAAACGCACCTCATTTCTCATCTCCTTGTGCTCGGGTTCGCCATTCCAGCCGCGTTAGTAGCAATCTCCCTCCGTGGAGAATCAGCACCTTTAACCTCCTGTTCCGTACAGGTTGCAATTTGTCCTGAGGATGAACGGGAAGAGGGGGAACCAATGAGAGACTAGCTCTAGGTGTTGGGACAGGCACAGGTCACTCTATTTTCCCATCAGGAAGAAGAATTAACCACAGGCTCAGCCTGCCGCCCGGAACCAGAATAGGGCCTGAAGCAATCCTGCGCTTTTGCGGCCAGCTCCGAAGAAAGCGAGTTGAAAAATGGAGCTCAGGGGCACTGCAATTCACAAACCTGCAGAGTTAGAAATGATAACTCTCGTCCACAAATATATTGAGGGAAGGCAACGAAGAGGATTTGAAAGCAAGGCAGAATTGCAGGAAACAGATTTCAGGAGGTAGATTCGAATCGCCTTTAAAGCACAGGAAAGGCGGCAAAACCTCGACCATGATGCCCTTGGCCAAAAGGGGCGTATGCGTTTTTTCCTGAATATATTCAGGAAAAAACGCATACGCCCCTTTTGGCCAACCAAGCAACCTGGAAAGGCAAATCAGCGATACAAAGAAGTCTCGCTTCCCATCGGTCAAAAGGGCCATGCTGAATAAAGTGTCAAAACCAGAAATGCAGGACAGGCCATGGAGAAACGGGAGCCTTGCTACGCTGATGGGCGGGATGTAAATTGCCAACAGCCACTCTGGAGAAGTGTACGGTGTGTCCTGAAACCTCTAAAAAACTCAGCTTAGAGAGCATAGGGCACTTCCACTCATGGGTGTATAAATTGGGAAAAGTAAAAATCAGCAAGACACAGGCACCCCAAAGTTTAGGGCTGCTCTGTTGACAAGAACCTCCACTTCGTTACACCTTAAATATGCCAGGAAAGAAAAAAATGGATAAAGAAGTTGTGGTCCTTATGTACAATGGAATATCACTCAGCCAGGAAATCAACGTCATAAGGCTAGTAGCAGCATGATGAGTGGATTTAGGTACGACGATTCTAAGTGAAATAAGTCAACCAGAAAACGACACTTATCATAAGATATCACTTATAGAGGGAATGTAAAAACCGCTACACTTGAACTGAATTACAAAACAGAACAGAGACACACGTTTACAAAACACACTATGGCTGCTTAACGGGAAAGGTGAGGTCGGGTGAGGCAGAAAACAAGGGTTTCAAATTAGCTCAGATACCGTTCAATAAACCCAATATGTAATAGACAAGACCTACTCCTTGCTCAGTGAACTGGATGCAAAAAACCCCTATTCACCGCCCAAGAATATATCTGACTAGGAAGAATCTTCAAAGCTATGTATTGATATCTCTCTGTAAGTGAGTCAAGTGGGTGTAAAGCAGCATAAAAACAGCAGTGAAAAGCAGCTAAACCCCATTATAAAAATCAATTACTTTTAAAAACCCGTGAAACAAAGACAGTGAAAGAGAGAGAAATTCTTACAATATTCGTTCAGGGGCTGTGATGCCACCTGGATTGACCATCTCTAGACCCACAGCTGATTGAGACATAAGGGTGGACACTCTTGGGGCTGAGAGGTTTGGTCAGGTTGGTTGAGGAAACGCAGGCCCTTTAAAGTAATACTGCGTGGTACCCATCCCATGGGTCCCAAATCTCCAAGTTCAAGGGCATCTTCCTATAACAAAAACATGCATGAGAAACCCAGAAGATGGTACACCGTGTGATCGGGAAAGGTTTCGAAAACGCACCTCATTTCTCATCTCCTTGTGCTCGGGTTGGCCATTACAGCCGCTTTACTAGCAATCTCCCTCCTTCGAGAATCAGCACCTTCAACCTCCTGTTCCGTACAGGTTGCAAATTGTCCTGAGGATGAACGGGAAGAGGGGGAACCAGTGAGAGACTAGCTCTAGGTGTTGGGACAGGCACAGGTCACTCTATTTTCCCATCAGGAAGAAGAATTAACCACAGGCTCAGCCTGCCGCCCGGAAGCAGAACAGGGCCTGAAGCAATCCTGCGCTTTTGCGGCCAGGTCCCAAAAAAACGAGTTGAAAAATCGAGCTCAGGGGCACTGCAATTCACAAACCTGCAGAGTTAGAAATGATAACTCTCGTCCACAAATATATTGAGGGAAGGCAACGAGGAGGATTTGAAAGCAAGGCAGAATTGCAGGAAACAGATTTCAGGAGGTAGAGTCGAATCGCCTTTAAAGCACAGGAAAAGCGGCAAAACCTCGACCATGATGCCCTTGGCCAAAAAGGGCGTATGCGTTTTTTCCTGAATATATTCAGGAAAAAACGCATACGCCCTTTTTGGCCAACCAAGCAACCTGGAAAGGCAAATCAGCGCTACAAAGAAGTCTCGCTTCCCATCGGTCAAAAGGGCCATGCTGAATAAAGTGTCAAAACCAGAAATGCAGGACAGGCCATGGAGAAACGGGAGCCTTACTACGCTGATGGGCGGGATGTAAATTGCCAACAGCCACTCTGGAGAAGTGTACGGTGTTTCCTGAAACATCTAAAGAACTCAGCATAGAGAGCATAAGGCACTTCCACTCATGGGCGTATAAATTGGGAAAACTAAAAATCAGGAAGACACAGGCACCCCGAAGTTTAGGGCTGCTCTGTTGACAAGAACCTCCACTTCGTTACACCTTAAATATCCCAGGAAAGAGAAAAATGGATAAGGAAGTTGTGGTCCTTATGTACAATGGCATATCACTCAGCCATGAAATCAACGTCATAAGGCTAGTAGCAGCATGATGAGTGGATTTAGGTACGACGATTCTAAGTGAAATAAGTCAACCAGAAAACAACACTTATCATAAGATATGACTTATAGAGGGAATGTAAAAACCGCTACACTTGAACTGAATTACAAAACAGAACAGAGACACACGTTTACAAAACACACTATGGCTGCTTAACGGGAAAGGTGAGGTCGGGTGAGGTAGAAAACAAGGGTTTTAAATTAGCTCAGATACCGTTCCATAAACCCAATATGTAATAGACAAGACCTACTCCTTGCTCAGTGAACTGGACTCGACACCCCCTATTCACCGCCCAAGAATATATCTGACTAGGAACAATCTTGAAAGCTATGTATTGATATCCCTCTGTAAATGAGTCAAGTGGGTGTAAAGCAGCATAAACACAGCAGTGAAAAGCAGCTAAACCCCATTATAAAAATCAATTACTTTTAAAATCCCGTGAAACAAAGACAGTGAAAGAGAGAGAAATTCTTACAAAATTCGTTCAGGGGCTGTGATGCCACCTGGATTGACCATCTCTAGACCCACAGCTGATTGAGACATAAGGGTGGACACTCTTGGGGCTGAGAGGTTTGGTGAGGTTGGGTGAGCAAACGCACACCCTTTAAAGTAATACTGCGTGGTACCCATCCCATGGGTCCCAAATCTCCAGGTTCAAGGGCATCTTCCTACATCGAAAACATGCATGAGAAACCCAGAAGATGGTACACCGTGTGATCGGGAAAGGTTTCTAAAACGCACCTCATTTCTCATCTCCTTGTGCTCGGGTTCGCCATTCCAGCCGCGTTAGTAGCAATCTCCCTCCGTGGAGAATCAGCACCTTTAACCTCCTGTTCCGTACAGGTTGCAATTTGTCCTGAGGATGAACGGGAAGTGGGGGAACCAATGAGAGACTAGCTCTAGGTGTTGGGACAGGCACAGGTCACTCTATTTTCCCATCAGGAAGAAGAATTAACCACAGGCTCAGCCTGCCGCCCGGAACCAGAATAGGGCCTGAAGCAATCCTGCGCTTTTGCGGCCAGCTCCGAAGAAAGCGAGTTGAAAAATGGAGCTCAGGGGCACTGCAATTCACAAACCTGCAGAGTTAGAAATGATAACTCTCGTCCACAAATATATTGAGGGAAGGCAACGAAGAGGATTTGAAAGCAAGGCAGAATTGCAGGAAACAGATTTCAGGAGGTAGATTCGAATCGCCTTTAAAGCACAGGAAAGGCGGCAAAACCTCGACCATGATGCCCTTGGCCAAAAAGGGCGTATGCGTTTTTTCCTGAATATATTCAGGAAAAAACGCATACGCCCTTTTTGGCCAACCAAGCAACCTGGAAAGGCAAATCAGCGCTACAAAGAAGTCTCGCTTCCCATCGGTCAAAAGGGCCATGCTGAATAAAGTGTCAAAACCAGAAATGCAGGACAGGCCATGGAGAAACGGGAGCCTTGCTACGCTGATGGGCGGGATGTAAATTGCCAACAGCCACTCTGGAGAAGTGTACGGTGTGTCCTGAAACCTCTAAAAAACTCAGCTTAGAGAGCATAGGGCACTTCCACTCATGGGTGTATAAATTGGGAAAAGTAAAAATCAGCAAGACACAGGCACCCCAAAGTTTAGGGCTGCTCTGTTGACAAGAACCTCCACTTCGTTACACCTTAAATATGCCAGGAAAGAAAAAAATGGATAAAGAAGTTGTGGTCCTTATGTACAATGGAATATCACTCAGCCAGGAAATCAACGTCATAAGGCTAGTAGCAGCATGATGAGTGGATTTAGGTACGACGATTCTAAGTGAAATAAGTCAACCAGAAAACGACACTTATCATAAGATATCACTTATAGAGGGAATGTAAAAACCGCTACACTTGAACTGAATTACAAAACAGAACAGAGACACACGTTTACAAAACACACTATGGCTGCTTAACGGGAAAGGTGAGGTCGGGTGAGGCAGAAAACAAGGGTTTCAAATTAGCTCAGATACCATTCAATAAACCCAATATGTAATAGACAAGACCTACTCCTTGCTCAGTGAACTGGACGCAAAAACCCCCTATTCACCGCCCAAGAATATATCTGACTAGGAAGAATCTTCAAAGCTATGTATTGATATCTCTCTGTAAGTGAGTCAAGTGGGTGTAAAGCAGCATAAAAACAGCAGTGAAAAGCAGCTAAACCCCATTATAAAAATCAATTACTTTTAAAAACCCGTGAAACAAAGACAGTGAAAGAGAGAGAAATTCTTACAATATTCGTTCAGGGGCTGTGATGCCACCTGGATTGACCATCTCTAGACCCACAGCTGATTGAGACATAAGGGTGGACACTCTTGGGGCTGAGAGGTTTGGTCAGGTTGGTTGAGGAAACGCAGGCCCTTTAAAGTAATACTGCGTGGTACCCATCCCATGGGTCCCAAATCTCCAAGTTCAAGGGCATCTTCCTATAACAAAAACATGCATGAGAAACCCAGAAGATGGTACACCGTGTGATCGGGAAAGGTTTCGAAAACGCACCTCATTTCTCATCTCCTTGTGCTCGGGTTGGCCATTACAGCCGCTTTACTAGCAATCTCCCTCCTTCGAGAATCAGCACCTTCAACCTCCTGTTCCGTACAGGTTGCAAATTGTCCTGAGGATGAACGGGAAGAGGGGGAACCAGTGAGAGACTAGCTCTAGGTGTTGGGACAGGCACAGGTCACTCTATTTTCCCATCAGGAAGAAGAATTAACCACAGGCTCAGCCTGCCGCCCGGAAGCAGAACAGGGCCTGAAGCAATCCTGCGCTTTTGCGGCCAGCTCCCAAAAAAACGAGTTGAAAAATCGAGCTCAGGGGCACTGCAATTCACAAACCTGCAGAGTTAGAAATGATAACTCTCGTCCACAAATATATTGAGGGAAGGCAACGAGGAGGATTTGAAAGCAAGGCAGAATTGCAGGAAACAGATTTCAGGAGGTAGAGTCGAATCGCCTTTAAAGCACAGGAAAAGCGGCAAAACCTCGACCATGATGCCCTTGGCCAAAAAGGGCGTATGCGTTTTTTCCTGAATATATTCAGGAAAAAACGCATACGCCCTTTTTGGCCAACCAAGCAACCTGGAAAGGCAAATCAGCGCTACAAAGAAGTCTCGCTTCCCATCGGTCAAAAGGGCCATGCTGAATAAAGTGTCAAAACCAGAAATGCAGGACAGGCCATGGAGAAACGGGAGCCTTACTACGCTGATGGGCGGGATGTAAATTGCCAACAGCCACTCTGGAGAAGTGTACGGTGTTTCCTGAAACATCTAAAGAACTCAGCATAGAGAGAATAAGGCACTTCCACTCATGGGCGTATAAATTGGGAAAACTAAAAATCAGCAAGACACAGGCACCCCAAAGTTTAGGGCTGCTCTGTTGACAAGAACCTCCACTTCGTTACACCTTAAATATCCCAGGAAAGAGAAAAATGGAAAAGGAAGTTGTGGTCCTTAGGTACAATGGCATATCACTCAGCCATGAAATTAACGTCATAAGGCTAGTAGCAGCATGATGAGAGGATTTAGGTACGATGATTCTAAGTGAAATAAGTCACACAGAAAAAGACACTTATCATAAGATATCACTTAGAGAGGGAATGTAAAAACCGCTACACTTGAACTGAATTACAAAACAGAACAGCGTCACACGTTTAGAAGACACACTATGGCTGCTTAACGGGAAAGGTGAGGTGGGGTGATGCATAAAACAAGGGTTTCAAATGAGCTCAGATACCGTTCCATAAACCCAATATGTAATAGACAAGACCTACTCCTTGCTCAGTGAACTGGACTCGACACCCCCTATTCACCGCCCAAGAATATACCTGACTAGGAAGAATCTTCAAAGCTATGTATTGATATCTCTCTGTAAATGAGTCAAGTGGGTGTAAAGCAGCATAAACAGAGCAGTGAAAAGCAGCTAAACCCCATTATAAAAATCAATTACTTTTAAAATCCCGTGAAACAAAGACAGTGAAAGAGAGAGAAATTCTTACAAAATTCGTTCAGGGGCTGTGATGCCACCTGGATTGACCATATCTAGACCCACAGCTGATTGAGACATAAGGGTGGACACTCTTGTGGCTGAGAGGTTTGGTGAGGTTGGGTGAGCAAACGCAGACCCTTTAAAGTAATACTGCATGGTACCCATCCCATGGGTCCCAAATCTCCAGGTTCAAGGGCATCTTCCTACGTCGAAAACATGCATGAGAAACCCAGAAGATGGTACACCGTGTGATCGGGAAAGGTTTCTAAAACGCACCTCATTTCTCATCTCCTTGTGCTCGGGTTCGCCATTCCAGCCACGTTAGTAGCAATCTCCCTCCGTGGAGAATCAGCACCTTTAACCTCCTGTTCCGTACAGGTTGCAATTTGTCCTGAGGATGAACGGGAAGAGGGGGAACCAATGAGAGACTAGCTCTAGGTGTTGGGACAGGCACAGGTCACTCTATTTTCCCATCAGGAAGAAGAATTAACCACAGGCTCAGCCTGCCGCCCGGAACCAGAATAGGGCCTGAAGCAATCCTGCGCTTTTGCGGCCAGCTCCGAAGAAAGCGAGTTGAAAAATGGAGCTCAGGGGCACTGCAATTCACAAACCTGCAGAGTTAGAAATGATAACTCTCGTCCACAAATATATTGAGGGAAGGCAACGAAGAGGATTTGAAAGCAAGGCAGAATTGCAGGAAACAGATTTCAGGAGGTAGATTCGAATCGCCTTTAAAGCACAGGAAAGGCGGCAAAACCTCGACCATGATGCCCTTGGCCAAAAAGGGCGTATGCGTTTTTTCCTGAATATATTCAGGAAAAAACGCATACGCCCTTTTTGGCCAACCAAGCAACCTGGAAAGGCAAATCAGCGCTACAAAGAAGTCTCGCTTCCCATCGGTCAAAAGGGCCATGCTGAATAAAGTGTCAAAACCAGAAATGCAGGACAGGCCATGGAGAAACGGGAGCCTTGCTACGCTGATGGGCGGGATGTAAATTGCCAACAGCCACTCTGGAGAAGTGTACGGTGTGTCCTGAAACCTCTAAAAAACTCAGCTTAGAGAGCATAGGGCACTTCCACTCATGGGTGTATAAATTGGGAAAAGTAAAAATCAGCAAGACACAGGCACCCCAAAGTTTAGGGCTGCTCTGTTGACAAGAACCTCCACTTCGTTACACCTTAAATATGCCAGGAAAGAAAAAAATGGATAAAGAAGTTGTGGTCCTTATGTACAATGGAATATCACTCAGCCAGGAAATCAACGTCATAAGGCTAGTAGCAGCATGATGAGTGGATTTAGGTACGACGATTCTAAGTGAAATAAGTCAACCAGAAAACGACACTTATCATAAGATATCACTTATAGAGGGAATGTAAAAACCGCTACACTTGAACTGAATTACAAAACAGAACAGAGACACACGTTTACAAAACACACTATGGCTGCTTAACGGGAAAGGTGAGGTCGGGTGAGGCAGAAAACAAGGGTTTCAAATTAGCTCAGATACCGTTCAATAAGCCCAATATGTAATAGACAAGACCTACTCCTTGCTCAGTGAACTGGACGCAAAAACCCCTATTCACCGCCCAAGAATATATCTGACTAGGAAGAATCTTCAAAGCTATGTATTGATATCTCTCTGTAAGTGAGTCAAGTGGGTGTAAAGCAGCATAAAAACAGCAGTGAAAAGCAGCTAAACCCCATTATAAAAATCAATTACTTTTAAAAACCCGTGAAACAAAGACAGTGAAAGAGAGAGAAATTCTTACAATATTCGTTCAGGGGCTGTGATGCCACCTGGATTGACCATCTCTAGACCCACAGCTGATTGAGACATAAGGGTGGACACTCTTGGGGCTGAGAGGTTTGGTCAGGTTGGTTGAGGAAACGCAGGCCCTTTAAAGTAATACTGCGTGGTACCCATCCCATGGGTCCCAAATCTCCAAGTTCAAGGGCATCTTCCTATAACAAAAACATGCATGAGAAACCCAGAAGATGGTACACCGTGTGATCGGGAAAGGTTTCGAAAACGCACCTCATTTCTCATCTCCTTGTGCTCGGGTTGGCCATTACAGCCGCTTTACTAGCAATCTCCCTCCTTCGAGAATCAGCACCTTCAACCTCCTGTTCCGTACAGGTTGCAAATTGTCCTGAGGATGAACGGGAAGAGGGGGAACCAGTGAGAGACTAGCTCTAGGTGTTGGGACAGGCACAGGTCACTCTATTTTCCCATCAGGAAGAAGAATTAACCACAGGCTCAGCCTGCCGCCCGGAAGCAGAACAGGGCCTGAAGCAATCCTGTGCTTTTGCGGCCAGCTCCCAAAAAAACGAGTTGAAAAATCGAGCTCAGGGGCACTGCAATTCACAAACCTGCAGAGTTATAAATGATAACTCTCGTCCACAAATATATTGAGGGAAGGCAACGAGGAGGATTTGAAAGCAAGGCAGAATTGCAGGAAACAGATTTCAGGAGGTAGAGTCGAATCGCCTTTAAAGCACAGGAAAAGCGGCAAAACCTCGACCATGATGCCCTTGGCCAAAAAGGGCGTATGCGTTTTTTCCTGAATATATTCAGGAAAAAACGCATACGCCCTTTTTGGCCAACCAAGCAACCTGGAAAGGCAAACCAGCGCTACAAAGAAGTCTCGCTTCCCATCGGTCAAAAGGGCCATGCTGAATAAAGTGTCAAAACCAGAAATGCAGGACAGGCCATGGAGAAACGGGAGCCTTACTACGCTGATGGGCGGGATGTAAATTGCCAACAGCCACTCTGGAGAAGTGTACGGTGTTTCCTGAAACATCTAAAGAACTCAGCATAGAGAGCATAAGGCACTTCCACTCATGGGCGTATAAATTGGGAAAACTAAAAATCAGCAAGACACAGGCACCCCAAAGTTTAGGGCTGCTCTGTTGACAAGAACCTCCACTTCGTTACACCTTAAATATCCCAGGAAAGAGAAAAATGGATAAGGAAGTTGTGGTCCTTCTGTACAATGGATTATCACTCAGCCATGAAATTAACGTCATAAGGCTAGTAGCAGCATGATGAGAGGATTTAGGTACGATGATTCTAAGTGAAATAAGTCACACAGAAAAAGACACTTATCATAAGATATCACTTAGAGAGGGAATGTAAAAACCGCTACACTTGAACTGAATTACAAAACAGAACAGCGTCACACGTTTACAAAACACACTATGGCTGCTTAACGGGAATGGTGAGGTCAGGTGAGGTAGAAAACAAGGGTTTCAAATTAGCTCAGATACCGTTCCATAAACCCAATATGTAATAGACAAGACCTACTCCTTGCTCAGTGAACTGGACTCGACACCCCCTATTCACCGCCCAAGAATATACCTGACTAGGAAGAATCTTCAAAGCTATGTATTGATATCTCTCTGTAAATGAGTCAAGTGGGTGTAAAGCAGCATAAACAGAGCAGTGAAAAGCAGCTAAACCCCATTATAAAAATCAATTACTTTTAAAATCCCGTGAAACAAAGACAGTGAAAGAGAGAGAAATTCTTACAAAATTCGTTCAGGGGCTGTGATGCCACCTGGATTGACCATATCTAGACCCACAGCTGATTGAGACATAAGGGTGGACACTCTTGGGGCTGAGAGGTTTGGTGAGGTTGGGTGAGCAAACGCAGACCCTTTAAAGTAATACTGCATGGTACCCATCCCATGGGTCCCAAATCTCCAGGTTCAAGGGCATCTTCCTACATCGAAAACATGCATGAGAAACCCAGAAGATGGTACACCGTGTGATCGGGAAAGGTTTCTAAAACGCACCTCATTTCTCATCTCCTTGTGCTCGGGTTGGCCATTCCAGCCGCGTTAGTAGCAATCTCCCTCCGTGGAGAATCAGCACCTTCAACCTCCTGTTCCGTACAGGTTGCAAATTGTCCTGAGGATGAACGGGAAGAGGGGGAACCAGTGAGAGACTAGCTCTAGGTGTTGGGACAGGCACAGGTCACTCTATTTTCCCATCAGGAAGAAGAATTAACCACAGGCTCAGCCTGCCGCCCGGAACCAGAATAGGGCCTGAAGCAATCCTGCGCTTTTGCGGCCAGCTCCGAAGAAAGCGAGTTGAAAAATGGAGCTCAGGGGCACAGCAATTCACAAACCTGCAGAGTTAGAAATGATAACTCTCGTCCACAAATATATTGAGGGAAGGCAACGAAGAGGATTTGAAAGCAAGGCAGAATTGCAGGAAACAGATTTCAGGAGGTAGATTCGAATCGCCTTTAAAGCACAGGAAAGGCGGCAAAACCTCGACCATGATGCCCTTGGCCAAAAAGGGCGTATGCGTTTTTTCCTGAATATATTCAGGAAAAAACGCATACGCCCTTTTTGGCCAACCAAGCAACCTGGAAAGGCAAATCAGCGCTACAAAGAAGTCTCGCTTCCCATCGGTCAAAAGGGCCATGCTGAATAAAGTGTCAAAACCAGAAATGCAGGACAGGCCATGGAGAAACGGGAGCCTTGCTACGCTGATGGGCGGGATGTAAATTGCCAACAGCCACTCTGGAGAAGTGTACGGTGTGTCCTGAAACCTCTAAAAAACTCAGCTTAGAGAGCATAGGGCACTTCCACTCATGGGTGTATAAATTGGGAAAAGTAAAAATCAGCAAGACACAGGCACCCCAAAGTTTAGGGCTGCTCTGTTGACAAGAACCTCCACTTCGTTACACCTTAAATATGCCAGGAAAGAAAAAAATGGATAAAGAAGTTGTGGTCCTTATGTACAATGGAATATCACTCAGCCAGGAAATCAACGTCATAAGGCTAGTAGCAGCATGATGAGTGGATTTAGGTACGACGATTCTAAGTGAAATAAGTCAACCAGAAAACGACACTTATCATAAGATATCACTTATAGAGGGAATGTAAAAACCGCTACACTTGAACTGAATTACAAAACAGAACAGAGACACACGTTTACAAAACACACTATGGCTGCTTAACGGGAAAGGTGAGGTCGGGTGAGGCAGAAAACAAGGGTTTCAAATTAGCTCAGATACCGTTCAATAAGCCCAATATGTAATAGACAAGACCTACTCCTTGCTCAGTGAACTGGACGCAAAAACCCCTATTCACCGCCCAAGAATATATCTGACTAGGAAGAATCTTCAAAGCTATGTATTGATATCTCTCTGTAAGTGAGTCAAGTGGGTGTAAAGCAGCATAAAAACAGCAGTGAAAAGCAGCTAAACCCCATTATAAAAATCAATTACTTTTAAAAACCCGTGAAACAAAGACAGTGAAAGAGAGAGAAATTCTTACAATATTCGTTCAGGGGCTGTGATGCCACCTGGATTGACCATCTCTAGACCCACAGCTGATTGAGACATAAGGGTGGACACTCTTGGGGCTGAGAGGTTTGGTCAGGTTGGTTGAGGAAACGCAGGCCCTTTAAAGTAATACTGCGTGGTACCCATCCCATGGGTCCCAAATCTCCAAGTTCAAGGGCATCTTCCTATAACAAAAACATGCATGAGAAACCCAGAAGATGGTACACCGTGTGATCGGGAAAGGTTTCGAAAACGCACCTCATTTCTCATCTCCTTGTGCTCGGGTTGGCCATTACAGCCGCTTTACTAGCAATCTCCCTCCTTCGAGAATCAGCACCTTCAACCTCCTGTTCCGTACAGGTTGCAAATTGTCCTGAGGATGAACGGGAAGAGGGGGAACCAGTGAGAGACTAGCTCTAGGTGTTGGGACAGGCACAGGTCACTCTATTTTCCCATCAGGAAGAAGAATTAACCACAGGCTCAGCCTGCCGCCCGGAAGCAGAACAGGGCCTGAAGCAATCCTGTGCTTTTGCGGCCAGCTCCCAAAAAAACGAGTTGAAAAATCGAGCTCAGGGGCACTGCAATTCACAAACCTGCAGAGTTATAAATGATAACTCTCGTCCACAAATATATTGAGGGAAGGCAACGAGGAGGATTTGAAAGCAAGGCAGAATTGCAGGAAACAGATTTCAGGAGGTAGAGTCGAATCGCCTTTAAAGCACAGGAAAAGCGGCAAAACCTCGACCATGATGCCCTTGGCCAAAAAGGGCGTATGCGTTTTTTCCTGAATATATTCAGGAAAAAACGCATACGCCCTTTTTGGCCAACCAAGCAACCTGGAAAGGCAAACCAGCGCTACAAAGAAGTCTCGCTTCCCATCGGTCAAAAGGGCCATGCTGAATAAAGTGTCAAAACCAGAAATGCAGGACAGGCCATGGAGAAACGGGAGCCTTACTACGCTGATGGGCGGGATGTAAATTGCCAACAGCCACTCTGGAGAAGTGTACGGTGTTTCCTGAAACATCTAAAGAACTCAGCATAGAGAGCATAAGGCACTTCCACTCATGGGCGTATAAATTGGGAAAACTAAAAATCAGCAAGACACAGGCACCCCAAAGTTTAGGGCTGCTCTGTTGACAAGAACCTCCACTTCGTTACACCTTAAATATCCCAGGAAAGAGAAAAATGGATAAGGAAGTTGTGGTCCTTATGTACAATGGCATATCACTCAGCCATGAAATTAACGTCATAAGGCTAGTAGCAGCATGATGAGAGGATTTAGGTACGATGATTCTAAGTGAAATAAGTCACACAGAAAAAGACACTTATCATAAGATATCACTTAGAGAGGGAATGTAAAAACCGCTACACTTGAACTGAATTACAAAACAGAACAGCGTCACACGTTTACAAAACACACTATGGCTGCTTAACGGGAATGGTGAGGTCAGGTGAGGTAGAAAACAAGGGTTTCAAATTAGCTCAGATACCGTTCCATAAACCCAATATGTAATAGACAAGACCTACTCCTTGCTCAGTGAACTGGACTCGACACCCCCTATTCACCGCCCAAGAATATACCTGACTAGGAAGAATCTTCAAACTATGTATTGATATCTCTCTGTAAATGAGTCAAGTGGGTGTAAAGCAGCATAAACAGAGCAGTGAAAAGCAGCTAAACCCCATTATAAAAATCAATTACTTTTAAAATCCCGTGAAACAAAGACAGTGAAAGAGAGAGAAATTCTTACAAAATTCGTTCAGGGGCTGTGATGCCACCTGGATTGACCATATCTAGACCCACAGCTGATTGAGACATAAGGGTGGACACTCTTGGGGCTGAGAGGTTTGGTGAGGTTGGGTGAGCAAACGCAGACCCTTTAAAGTAATACTGCATGGTACCCATCCCATGGGTCCCAAATCTCCAGGTTCAAGGGCATCTTCCTACATCGAAAACATGCATGAGAAACCCAGAAGATGGTACACCGTGTGATCGGGAAAGGTTTCTAAAACGCACCTCATTTCTCATCTCCTTGTGCTCGGGTTGGCCATTCCAGCCGCGTTAGTAGCAATCTCCCTCCGTGGAGAATCAGCACCTTCAACCTCCTGTTCCGTACAGGTTGCAAATTGTCCTGAGGATGAACGGGAAGAGGGGGAACCAGTGAGAGACTAGCTCTAGGTGTTGGGACAGGCACAGGTCACTCTATTTTCCCATCAGGAAGAAGAATTAACCACAGGCTCAGCCTGCCGCCCGGAACCAGAATAGGGCCTGAAGCAATCCTGCGCTTTTGCGGCCAGCTCCGAAGAAAGCGAGTTGAAAAATGGAGCTCAGGGGCACAGCAATTCACAAACCTGCAGAGTTAGAAATGATAACTCTCGTCCACAAATATATTGAGGGAAGGCAACGAAGAGGATTTGAAAGCAAGGCAGAATTGCAGGAAACAGATTTCAGGAGGTAGATTCGAATCGCCTTTAAAGCACAGGAAAGGCGGCAAAACCTCGACCATGATGCCCTTGGCCAAAAAGGGCGTATGCGTTTTTTCCTGAATATATTCAGGAAAAAACGCATACGCCCTTTTTGGCCAACCAAGCAACCTGGAAAGGCAAATCAGCGCTACAAAGAAGTCTCGCTTCCCATCGGTCAAAAGGGCCATGCTGAATAAAGTGTCAAAACCAGAAATGCAGGACAGGCCATGGAGAAACGGGAGCCTTGCTACGCTGATGGGCGGGATGTAAATTGCCAACAGCCACTCTGGAGAAGTGTACGGTGTGTCCTGAAACCTCTAAAAAACTCAGCTTAGAGAGCATAGGGCACTTCCACTCATGGGTGTATAAATTGGGAAAAGTAAAAATCAGCAAGACACAGGCACCCCAAAGTTTAGGGCTGCTCTGTTGACAAGAACCTCCACTTCGTTACACCTTAAATATCCCAGGAAAGAAAAAAATGGATAAAGAAGTTGTGGTCCTTATGTACAATGGAATATCACTCAGCCAGGAAATCAACGTCATAAGGCTAGTAGCAGCATGATGAGTGGATTTAGGTACGACGATTCTAAGTGAAATAAGTCAACCAGAAAACGACACTTATCATAAGATATCACTTATAGAGGGAATGTAAAAACCGCTACACTTGAACTGAATTACAAAACAGAACAGAGACACACGTTTACAAAACACACTATGGCTGCTTAACGGGAAAGGTGAGGTCGGGTGAGGCAGAAAACAAGGGTTTCAAATTAGCTCAGATACCATTCAATAAACCCAATATGTAATAGACAAGACCTACTCCTTGCTCAGTGAACTGGACGCAAAAACCCCCTATTCACCGCCCAAGAATATATCTGACTAGGAAGAATCTTCAAAGCTATGTATTGATATCTCTCTGTAAGTGAGTCAAGTGGGTGTAAAGCAGCATAAAAACAGCAGTGAAAAGCAGCTAAACCCCATTATAAAAATCAATTACTTTTAAAAACCCGTGAAACAAAGACAGTGAAAGAGAGAGAAATTCTTACAATATTCGTTCAGGGGCTGTGATGCCACCTGGATTGACCATCTCTAGACCCACAGCTGATTGAGACATAAGGGTGGACACTCTTGGGGCTGAGAGGTTTGGTCAGGTTGGTTGAGGAAACGCAGGCCCTTTAAAGTAATACTGCGTGGTACCCATCCCATGGGTCCCAAATCTCCAAGTTCAAGGGCATCTTCCTATAACAAAAACATGCATGAGAAACCCAGAAGATGGTACACCGTGTGATCGGGAAAGGTTTCGAAAACGCACCTCATTTCTCATCTCCTTGTGCTCGGGTTGGCCATTACAGCCGCTTTACTAGCAATCTCCCTCCTTCGAGAATCAGCACCTTCAACCTCCTGTTCCGTACAGGTTGCAAATTGTCCTGAGGATGAACGGGAAGAGGGGGAACCAGTGAGAGACTAGCTCTAGGTGTTGGGACAGGCACAGG
Organism: Balaenoptera borealis; assembly: GCF_965194805.1. Lineage (NCBI taxonomy): Eukaryota > Metazoa > Chordata > Mammalia > Artiodactyla > Balaenopteridae > Balaenoptera > Balaenoptera borealis. Next base: position 104,091 of record NW_028122976.1, read on the forward strand.
TCACTCTATTTTCCCATCAGGAAGAAGAATTAACCACAGGCTCAGCCTGCCGCCCGGAAGCAGAACAGGGCCTGAAACAATCCTGCGCTTTTGCGGCCAGCTCCCAAAAAAACGAGTTGAAAAATCGAGCTCAGGGGCACTGCAATTCACAAACCTGCAGAGTTATAAATGATAACTCTCGTCCACAAATATATTGAGGGAAGGCAACGAGGAGGATTTGAAAGCAAGGCAGAATTGCAGGAAACAGATTTCAGGAGGTAGAGTCGAATCGCCTTTAAAGCACAGGAAAAGCGGCAAAACCTCGACCATGATGCCCTTGGCCAAAAAGGGCGTATGCGTTTTTTCCTGAATATATTCAGGAAAAAACGCATACGCCCTTTTTGGCCAACCAAGCAACCTGGAAAGGCAAATCAGCGCTACAAAGAAGTCTCGCTTCCCATCGGTCAAAAGGGCCATGCTGAATAAAGTGTCAAAACCAGAAATGCAGGACAGGCCATGGAGAAACGGGAGCCTTACTACGCTGATGGGCGGGATGTAAATTGCCAACAGCCACTCTGGAGAAGTGTACGGTGTTTCCTGAAACATCTAAAGAACTCAGCATAGAGAGAATAAGGCACTTCCACTCATGGGCGTATAAATTGGGAAAACTAAAAATCAGCAAGACACAGGCACCCCAAAGTTTAGGGCTGCTCTGTTGACAAGAACCTCCACTTCGTTACACCTTAAATATCCCAGGAAAGAGAAAAATGGAAAAGGAAGTTGTGGTCCTTATGTACAATGGCATATCACTCAGCCATGAAATTAACGTCATAAGGCTAGTAGCAGCATGATGAGAGGATTTAGGTACGATGATTCTAAGTGAAATAAGTCACACAGAAAAAGACACTTATCATAAGATATCACTTAGAGAGGGAATGTAAAAACCGCTACACTTGAACTGAATTACAAAACAGAACAGCGTCACACGTTTAGAAGACACACTATGGCTGCTTAACGGGAAAGGTGAGGTGGGGTGATGCATAAAACAAGGGTTTCAAATGAGCTCAGATACCGTTCCATAAACCCAATATGTAATAGACAAGACCTACTCCTTGCTCAGTGAACTGGACTCGACACCCCCTATTCACCGCCCAAGAATATACCTGACTAGGAAGAATCTTCAAAGCTATGTATTGATATCTCTCTGTAAATGAGTCAAGTGGGTGTAAAGCAGCATAAACAGAGCAGTGAAAAGCAGCTAAACCCCATTATAAAAATCAATTACTTTTAAAATCCCGTGAAACAAAGACAGTGAAAGAGAGAGAAATTCTTACAAAATTCGTTCAGGGGCTGTGATGCCACCTGGATTGACCATATCTAGACCCACAGCTGATTGAGACATAAGGGTGGACACTCTTGGGGCTGAGAGGTTTGGTGAGGTTGGGTGAGCAAACGCAGACCCTTTAAAGTAATACTGCATGGTACCCATCCCATGGGTCCCAAATCTCCAGGTTCAAGGGCATCTTCCTACGTCGAAAACATGCATGAGAAACCCAGAAGATGGTACACCGTGTGATCGGGAAAGGTTTCTAAAACGCACCTCATTTCTCATCTCCTTGTGCTCGGGTTCGCCATTCCAGCCACGTTAGTAGCAATCTCCCTCCGTGGAGAATCAGCACCTTTAACCTCCTGTTCCGTACAGGTTGCAATTTGTCCTGAGGATGAACGGGAAGAGGGGGAACCAATGAGAGACTAGCTCTAGGTGTTGGGACAGGCACAGGTCACTCTATTTTCCCATCAGGAAGAAGAATTAACCACAGGCTCAGCCTGCCGCCCGGAACCAGAATAGGGCCTGAAGCAATCCTGCGCTTTTGCGGCCAGCTCCGAAGAAAGCGAGTTGAAAAATGGAGCTCAGGGGCACTGCAATTCACAAACCTGCAGAGTTAGAAATGATAACTCTCGTCCACAAATATATTGAGGGAAGGCAACGAAGAGGATTTGAAAGCAAGGCAGAATTGCAGGAAACAGATTTCAGGAGGTAGATTCGAATCGCCTTTAAAGCACAGGAAAGGCGGCAAAACCTCGACCATGATGCCCTTGGCCAAAAAGGGCGTATGCGTTTTTTCCTGAATATATTCAGGAAAAAACGCATACGCCCTTTTTGGCCAACCAAGCAACCTGGAAAGGCAAATCAGCGCTACAAAGAAGTCTCGCTTCCCATCGGTCAAAAGGGCCATGCTGAATAAAGTGTCAAAACCAGAAATGCAGGACAGGCCATGGAGAAACGGGAGCCTTGCTACGCTGATGGGCGGGATGTAAATTGCCAACAGCCACTCTGGAGAAGTGTACGGTGTGTCCTGAAACCTCTAAAAAACTCAGCTTAGAGAGCATAGGGCACTTCCACTCATGGGTGTATAAATTGGGAAAAGTAAAAATCAGCAAGACACAGGCACCCCAAAGTTTAGGGCTGCTCTGTTGACAAGAACCTCCACTTCGTTACACCTTAAATATGCCAGGAAAGAAAAAAATGGATAAAGAAGTTGTGGTCCTTATGTACAATGGAATATCACTCAGCCAGGAAATCAACGTCATAAGGCTAGTAGCAGCATGATGAGTGGATTTAGGTACGACGATTCTAAGTGAAATAAGTCAACCAGAAAACGACACTTATCATAAGATATCACTTATAGAGGGAATGTAAAAACCGCTACACTTGAACTGAATTACAAAACAGAACAGCGTCACACGTTTACAAAACACACTATGGCTGCTTAACGGGAAAGGTGAGGTCGGGTGAGGCAGAAAACAAGGGTTTCAAATTAGCTCAGATACCGTTCAATAAACCCAATATGTAATAGACAAGACCTACTCCTTGCTCAGTGAACTGGATGCAAAAAACCCCTATTCACCGCCCAAGAATATATCTGACTAGGAAGAATCTTCAAAGCTATGTATTGATATCTCTCTGTAAGTGAGTCAAGTGGGTGTAAAGCAGCATAAAAACAGCAGTGAAAAGCAGCTAAACCCCATTATAAAAATCAATTACTTTTAAAAACCCGTGAAACAAAGACAGTGAAAGAGAGAGAAATTCTTACAATATTCGTTCAGGGGCTGTGATGCCACCTGGATTGACCATCTCTAGACCCACAGCTGATTGAGACATAAGGGTGGACACTCTTGGGGCTGAGAGGTTTGGTCAGGTTGGTTGAGGAAACGCAGGCCCTTTAAAGTAATACTGCGTGGTACCCATCCCATGGGTCCCAAATCTCCAAGTTCAAGGGCATCTTCCTATAACAAAAACATGCATGAGAAACCCAGAAGATGGTACACCGTGTGATCGGGAAAGGTTTCGAAAACGCACCTCATTTCTCATCTCCTTGTGCTCGGGTTGGCCATTACAGCCGCTTTACTAGCAATCTCCCTCCTTCGAGAATCAGCACCTTCAACCTCCTGTTCCGTACAGGTTGCAAATTGTCCTGAGGATGAACGGGAAGAGGGGGAACCAGTGAGAGACTAGCTCTAGGTGTTGGGACAGGCACAGGTCACTCTATTTTCCCATCAGGAAGAAGAATTAACCACAGGCTCAGCCTGCCGCCCGGAAGCAGAACAGGGCCTGAAGCAATCCTGCGCTTTTGCGGCCAGCTCCCAAAAAAACGAGTTGAAAAATCGAGCTCAGGGGCACTGCAATTCACAAACCTGCAGAGTTAGAAATGATAACTCTCGTCCACAAATATATTGAGGGAAGGCAACGAGGAGGATTTGAAAGCAAGGCAGAATTGCAGGAAACAGATTTCAGGAGGTAGAGTCGAATCGCCTTTAAAGCACAGGAAAAGCGGCAAAACCTCGACCATGATGCCCTTGGCCAAAAAGGGCGTATGCGTTTTTTCCTGAATATATTCAGGAAAAAACGCATACGCCCTTTTTGGCCAACCAAGCAACCTGGAAAGGCAAATCAGCGCTACAAAGAAGTCTCGCTTCCCATCGGTCAAAAGGGCCATGCTGAATAAAGTGTCAAAACCAGAAATGCAGGACAGGCCATGGAGAAACGGGAGCCTTACTACGCTGATGGGCGGGATGTAAATTGCCAACAGCCACTCTGGAGAAGTGTACGGTGTTTCCTGAAACATCTAAAGAACTCAGCATAGAGAGCATAAGGCACTTCCACTCATGGGCGTATAAATTGGGAAAACTAAAAATCAGCAAGACACAGGCACCCCAAAGTTTAGGGCTGCTCTGTTGACAAGAACCTCCACTTCGTTACACCTTAAATATCCCAGGAAAGAGAAAGATGGATAAGGAAGTTGTGGTCCTTATGTACAATGGCATATCACTCAGCCATGAAATCAACGTCATAAGGCTAGTAGCAGCATGATGAGTGGATTTAGGTACGACGATTCTAAGTGAAATAAGTCAACCAGAAAACAACACTTATCATAAGATATGACTTATAGAGGGAATGTAAAAACCGCTACACTTGAACTGAATTACAAAACAGAACAGAGACACACGTTTACAAAACACACTATGGCTGCTTAACGGGAAAGGTGAGGTCGGGTGAGGTAGAAAACAAGGGTTTTAAATTAGCTCAGATACCGTTCCATAAACCCAATATGTAATAGACAAGACCTACTCCTTGCTCAGTGAACTGGACTCGACACCCCCTATTCACCGCCCAAGAATATATCTGACTAGGAACAATCTTGAAAGCTATGTATTGATATCCCTCTGTAAATGAGTCAAGTGGGTGTAAAGCAGCATAAACACAGCAGTGAAAAGCAGCTAAACCCCATTATAAAAATCAATTACTTTTAAAATCCCATGAAACAAAGACAGTGAAAGGGAGAGAAATTCTTGCAAAATTCGTTCAGGGGCTGTGATGCCACCTGGATTGACCATCTCTAGACACACAGCTGATTGAGACATAAGGGTGGACACTCTTGGGGCTGAGAGGTTTGGTGAGGTTGGGTGAGCAAACACAGACCCTTTAAAGTAATACTGTGTGGTACCCATCTCATGGGTCCCAAATCTCCAGGTTCAAGGGACTCTTCCTACATCGAAAACATGCATGAGAAACCCAGAAGATGGTACACCGTGTGATCGGGAAAGGTTTCTAAAACGCACCTCATTTCTCATCTCCTTGTGCTCGGGTTCGCCATTCCAGCCGCGTTAGTAGCAATCTCCCTCCGTGGAGAATCAGCACCTTTAACCTCCTGTTCCGTACAGGTTGCAATTTGTCCTGAGGATGAACGGGAAGAGGGGGAACCAGTGAGAGACTAGCTCTAGGTGTTGGGACAGGAACAGGTCACTCTATTTTCCCATCAGGAAGAAGAATTAACCACAGGCTCAGCCTGCCGCCCGGAAGCAGAATAGGGCCTGAAGCAATCCTACGCTTTTGTGGCCAGCTCCCAAGAAAACGAGTTGAAAAATGGAGCTCAGGGGCACTGCAATTCACAAACCTGCAGAGTTCGAAATGATAACTCTCGTCCACAAATATATTGAGGAAAGGTAACAAAGAGGATTTGAAAGCAAGTCAGAATTGCAGGAAACAGATTTCAGGAGGTAGATTCAAATCGCCTTTAAAGCACAGGAAAAGCGGCAAAACCTCGACCATGATGCCCTTGGCCAAAAAGGGCGTCTGCGTTTTTTCCTGAATATATTCAGGAAAAAACGCAGACGCCCTTTTTGGCCAACCAAGCAACCTGGAAAGGCAAATCAGCGCTACAAAGAAGTCTCGCTTCCCATCGGTCAAAAGGGCCATGCTGAATAAAGTGTCAAAACCAGAAATGCAGGACAGGCCATGGAGAAACGGGAGCCTTGCTACGCTGATGGGCGGCATGTAAATTGCCAACAGCCACTCTGCAGAAGTGTACAGTGTGTCCTGAAACCTCTAAAAAACTCAGCTTAGAGAACATAGGGCACTTCCACTCATGGGCGTATAAATTGGGAAAACTAAAAATCAGCAAGACACAGGCACCCCAAAGTTTAGGGCTGCTCTGTTGACAAGAACCTCCACTTCGTTACACCTTAAATATCCCAGGAAAGAAAAAAATGGATAAAGAAGTTGTGGTCCTTATGTTCAATGGAATATCACTCAGCCATGAAATCAACGTCATAAGGCTAGTAGCAGCATGATGAGTGGATTTAGGTACGACGATTCTAAGTGAAATAAGTCAACCAGAAAACGACACTTATCATAAGATATCACTTATAGAGGGAATGTAAAGACCGCTACACTTGAACTGAATTACAAAACAGAACAGAGACACGCGTTTACAAAACACACTATGGCTGCTTAACGGGAAAGGTGAGGTTGGGTGAGGCAGAAAACAAGGGTTTCAAATTAGCTCAGATACCGTTCAATAAACCCAATATGTAATAGACAAGACCTACTCCTTGCTCAGTGAACTGGACTCGACACCCCCTATTCACCGCCCAAGAATATATCTGACAAGGAAGAATCTTCAAAGCTATGTATTGATATCTCTCTGTAAATGAGTCAAGTGGGTGTAAAGCAGCATAAACACAGCAGTGAAAAGCAGCTAAACCCCATTATAAAAATCAATTACTTTTAAAATCCCATGAAACAAAGACAGTGAAAGAGAGAGAAATTCTTACAAAATTCGTTCAGGGGCTGTGATGCCACCTTTGTTGACCATCTCTAGACCCACAGCTGATTGAGACATAAGGGTGGACACTCGTGGGGCTGAGAGGTTTGGTGAGGTTGGGTGAGCAAACGCAGACCCTTTAAAGTAATACTGCGTGGTACCCATCCCATGGGTCCCAAATCTCCAAGTTCAAGGGGATCTTCCTATATCAAAAACATGCATGAGAAACCCAGAAGATGGTACACCGTGCGATCGGGAAAGGTTTCTAAAACGCACCTCATTTCTCATCTCCTTGTGCTCTGGTTCGCCATTCCAGCCGAGTTACTAGCAATCTCCCTCCGTGGAGAATCAGCACCTTTAACCTCCTGTTCCGTACAGGTTGCAATTTGTCCTGAGGATGAACGGGAAGAGGGGGAACCAGTGAGAGACTAGCTCTAGGTGTTGGGACAGGCATAGGTCACTCTATTTTCCCATCAGGAAGAAGAATTAACCACAGGCTCAGCCTGCCGCCCGGAACCAGAATAGGGCCTGAAGCAATCCTGCGCTTTTGCGGCCAACTCCCAAGAAAGCGAGTTGAAAAATGGAGCTCAGGGGCACTGCAATTCACAGACCTGCAGAGTTAGAAATGATAACTCTCGTCCACAAATATATTGAGGGAAGGCAACGAAGAGGATTTGAAAGCAAGGCAGAATTGCAGAAAAAAGATTTCAGCAGGTAGATTCGAATCGCCTTTAAAACACAGGAAAAGCGGCAAAACCTCGACCATGATGCCCTTGGCCAAAAAGGGCGTATGCGTTTTTTTCCTGAATATATTCAGGAAAAAACGCATACGCCCTTTTTGGCCAACCAAGCAACCTGGAAAGGCAAATCAGCGCTACAAAGAAGTCTCGCTTCCCATCGGTCAAAAGGGCCATGCTGAATAAAGTGTCAAAACCAGAAATGCAGGACAGGCCATGGAGACACGGGAGCCTTGCTACGCTGATGGGCGGGATGTAAATTGCCAACAGCCACTCTGGAGAAGTGTACGGTGTGTCCTGAAACATCTAAAAAACTCAGCTTAGAGAGCATAGGGCACTTCCACTCATGGGCGCATGAATTGGAAAAATTAAAAATCATCAAGACACAGGCACCACAAAGTTTAGGGCTGCTCTGTTGACAAGAACCTCCACTTCGTTACACCTTAAATATCCCAGGAAAGAAAAAAATGGATAAAGAAGTTGTGGTCCTTATGTACAATGGAATATCACTCAGCCATGAAATCAACGTCATAAGGCTAGTAGCAGCATGATGAGTGGATTTAGGTACGACGATTCTAAGTGAAATAAGTCAACCAGAAAACGACACTTATCATAAGATATCACTTATAGAGGGAATGTAAAAACCGCTACACTTGAACTGAATTACAAAACAGAACAGAGACACACGTTTACAAAACACACTATGGCTTCTTAACGGGAAAGCTGAGGTCGGGTGAGGCAGAAAACAAGGGTTTCAAATTAGCTCAGATACCGTTCCATAAACCCAATATGTATTAGACAAGACCTACTCCTTGCTCAGTGAACTGGACGCAAAAACCCCCTATTCACCGCCCAAGAATATATCTGACTAGGAAGAATCTTCAAAGCTATGTATTGATATCTCTCTGTAAGTGAGTCAAGTGGGTGTAAAGCAGCATAAAAACAGCAGTGAAAAGCAGCTAAACCCCATTTTAAAAATCAATTACTTTTAAAAAGCCGTGAAACAAAGACAGTGAAAGATAGGGAAATTCTTACAATATTCGTTCAGGGGCTGTGATGCCACCTGGATTGACCATATCTAGACCCACAGCTGATTGAGACATAAGGGTGGACACTCTTGGGGCTGAGAGGTTTGGTCAGGTTGGTTGAGGAAACGCAGGCCCTTTAAAGTAATACTGCGTGGTACCCATCCCATGGGTCCAAAATCTCCAAGTTCAAGGGCATCTTCCTATAACAAAAACATGCATGAGAAACCCAGAAGATGGTACACCGTGTGATCGGGAAAGGTTTCGAAAACGCACCTCATTTCTCATCTCCTTGTGCTCGGGTTGGCCATTACAGCCGCTCTACTAGCAATCTCCCTCCTTCGAGAATCAGCACCTTCAACCTCCTGTTCCGTACAGGTTGCAAATTGTCCTGAGGATGAACGGGAAGAGGGGGAACCAGTGAGAGACTAGCTCTAGGTGTTGGGACAGGCACAGGTCACTCTATTTTCCTATCAGGAAGAAGAATTAACCACAGGCTCAGCCTGCCGCCCGGAAGCAGAACAGGGCCTGAAGCAATCCTGTGCTTTTGCGGCCAGCTCCCAAAAAAACGAGTTGAAAAATCGAGCTCAGGGGCACTGCAATTCACAAACCTGCAGAGTTATAAATGATAACTCTCGTCCACAAATATATTGAGGGAAGGCAACGAGGAGGATTTGAAAGCAAGGCAGAATTGCAGGAAACAGATTTCAGGAGGTAGAGTCGAATCGCCTTTAAAGCACAGGAAAGGCGGCAAAACCTCGACCATGATGCCCTTGGCCAAAAAGGGCGTATGCGTTTTTTCCTGAATATATTCAGGAAAAAACGCATACGCCCTTTTTGGCCAACCAAGCAACCTGGAAAGGCAAATCAGCGCTACAAAGAAGTCTCGCTTCCCATCGGTCAAAAGGGCCATGCTGAATAAAGTGTCAAAACCAGAAATGCAGGACAGGCCATGGAGAAACGGGAGCCTTGCTACGCTGATGGGCGGGATGTAAATTGCCAACAGCCACTCTGGAGAAGTGTACGGTGTGTCCTGAAACCTCTAAAAAACTCAGCTTAGAGAGCATAGGGCACTTCCACTCATGGGCGTATAAATTGGGAAAACTAAAAATCAGCAAGACACAGGCACCCCAAAGTTTAGGGCTGCTCTGTTGACAAGAACCTCCACTTCGTTACACCTTAAATATCCCAGGAAAGAGAAAAATGGAAAAGGAAGTTGTGGTCCTTATGTACAATGGCATATCACTCAGCCATGAAATTAACGTCATAAGGCTAGTAGCAGCATGATGAGAGGATTTAGGTACGATGATTCTAAGTGAAATAAGTCACACAGAAAAAGACACTTATCATAAGATATCACTTAGAGAGGGAATGTAAAAACCGCTACACTTGAACTGAATTACAAAACAGAACAGCGTCACACGTTTAGAAGACACACTATGGCTGCTTAACGGGAAAGGTGAGGTGGGGTGATGCATAAAACAAGGGTTTCAAATGAGCTCAGATACCGTTCCATAAACCCAATATGTAATAGACAAGACCTACTCCTTGCTCAGTGAACTGGACTCGACACCCCCTATTCACCGCCCAAGAATATACCTGACTAGGAAGAATCTTCAAAGCTATGTATTGATATCTCTCTGTAAATGAGTCAAGTGGGTGTAAAGCAGCATAAACAGAGCAGTGAAAAGCAGCTAAACCCCATTATAAAAATCAATTACTTTTAAAATCCCGTGAAACAAAGACAGTGAAAGAGAGAGAAATTCTTACAAAATTCGTTCAGGGGCTGTGATGCCACCTGGATTGACCATATCTAGACCCACAGCTGATTGAGACATAAGGGTGGACACTCTTGTGGCTGAGAGGTTTGGTGAGGTTGGGTGAGCAAACGCAGACCCTTTAAAGTAATACTGCATGGTACCCATCCCATGGGTCCCAAATCTCCAGGTTCAAGGGCATCTTCCTACGTCGAAAACATGCATGAGAAACCCAGAAGATGGTACACCGTGTGATCGGGAAAGGTTTCTAAAACGCACCTCATTTCTCATCTCCTTGTGCTCGGGTTCGCCATTCCAGCCGCGTTAGTAGCAATCTCCCTCCGTGGAGAATCAGCACCTTTAACCTCCTGTTCCGTACAGGTTGCAATTTGTCCTGAGGATGAACGGGAAGAGGGGGAACCAATGAGAGACTAGCTCTAGGTGTTGGGACAGGCACAGGTCACTCTATTTTCCCATCAGGAAGAAGAATTAACCACAGGCTCAGCCTGCCGCCCGGAACCAGAATAGGGCCTGAAGCAATCCTGCGCTTTTGCGGCCAGCTCCGAAGAAAGCGAGTTGAAAAATGGAGCTCAGGGGCACTGCAATTCACAAACCTGCAGAGTTAGAAATGATAACTCTCGTCCACAAATATATTGAGGGAAGGCAACGAAGAGGATTTGAAAGCAAGGCAGAATTGCAGGAAACAGATTTCAGGAGGTAGATTCGAATCGCCTTTAAAGCACAGGAAAGGCGGCAAAACCTCGACCATGATGCCCTTGGCCAAAAGGGGCGTATGCGTTTTTTCCTGAATATATTCAGGAAAAAACGCATACGCCCTTTTTGGCCAACCAAGCAACCTGGAAAGGCAAATCAGCGCTACAAAGAAGTCTCGCTTCCCATCGGTCAAAAGGGCCATGCTGAATAAAGTGTCAAAACCAGAAATGCAGGACAGGCCATGGAGAAACGGGAGCCTTGCTACGCTGATGGGCGGGATGTAAATTGCCAACAGCCACTCTGGAGAAGTGTACGGTGTGTCCTGAAACCTCTAAAAAACTCAGCTTAGAGAGCATAGGGCACTTCCACTCATGGGTGTATAAATTGGGAAAAGTAAAAATCAGCAAGACACAGGCACCCCAAAGTTTAGGGCTGCTCTGTTGACAAGAACCTCCACTTCGTTACACCTTAAATATGCCAGGAAAGAAAAAAATGGATAAAGAAGTTGTGGTCCTTATGTACAATGGAATATCACTCAGCCAGGAAATCAACGTCATAAGGCTAGTAGCAGCATGATGAGTGGATTTAGGTACGACGATTCTAAGTGAAATAAGTCAACCAGAAAACGACACTTATCATAAGATATCACTTATAGAGGGAATGTAAAAACCGCTACACTTGAACTGAATTACAAAACAGAACAGAGACACACGTTTACAAAACACACTATGGCTGCTTAACGGGAAAGGTGAGGTCGGGTGAGGCAGAAAACAAGGGTTTCAAATTAGCTCAGATACCGTTCAATAAGCCCAATATGTAATAGACAAGACCTACTCCTTGCTCAGTGAACTGGACGCAAAAACCCCTATTCACCGCCCAAGAATATATCTGACTAGGAAGAATCTTCAAAGCTATGTATTGATATCTCTCTGTAAGTGAGTCAAGTGGGTGTAAAGCAGCATAAAAACAGCAGTGAAAAGCAGCTAAACCCCATTATAAAAATCAATTACTTTTAAAAACCCGTGAAACAAAGACAGTGAAAGAGAGAGAAATTCTTACAATATTCGTTCAGGGGCTGTGATGCCACCTGGATTGACCATCTCTAGACCCACAGCTGATTGAGACATAAGGGTGGACACTCTTGGGGCTGAGAGGTTTGGTCAGGTTGGTTGAGGAAACGCAGGCCCTTTAAAGTAATACTGCGTGGTACCCATCCCATGGGTCCCAAATCTCCAAGTTCAAGGGCATCTTCCTATAACAAAAACATGCATGAGAAACCCAGAAGATGGTACACCGTGTGATCGGGAAAGGTTTCGAAAACGCACCTCATTTCTCATCTCCTTGTGCTCGGGTTGGCCATTACAGCCGCTTTACTAGCAATCTCCCTCCTTCGAGAATCAGCACCTTCAACCTACTGTTCCGTACAGGTTGCAAATTGTCCTGAGGATGAACGGGAAGAGGGGGAACCAGTGAGAGACTAGCTCTAGGTGTTGGGACAGGCACAGGTCACTCTATTTTCCCATCAGGAAGAAGAATTAACCACAGGCTCAGCCTGCCGCCCGGAAGCAGAACAGGGCCTGAAGCAATCCTGTGCTTTTGGGGCCAGCTCCCAAAAAAACGAGTTGAAAAATCGAGCTCAGGGGCACTGCAATTCACAAACCTGCAGAGTTATAAATGATAACTCTCGTCCACAAATATATTGAGGGAAGGCAACGAGGAGGATTTGAAAGCAAGGCAGAATTGCAGGAAACAGATTTCAGGAGGTAGAGTCGAATCGCCTTTAAAGCACAGGAAAGGCGGCAAAACCTCGACCATGATGCCCTTGGCCAAAAAGGGCGTATGCGTTTTTTCCTGAATATAGTCAGGAAAAAACGCATACGCCCTTTTTGGCCAACCAAGCAACCTGGAAAGGCAAATCAGCGCTACAAAGAAGTCTCGCTTCCCATCGGTCAAAAGGGCCATGCTGAATAAAGTGTCAAAACCAGAAATGCAGGACAGGCCATGGAGAAACGGGAGCCTTGCTACGCTGATGGGCGGGATGTAAATTGCCAACAGCCACTCTGGAGAAGTGTACGGTGTGTCCTGAAACCTCTAAAAAACTCAGCTTAGAGAGCATAGGGCACTTCCACTCATGGGCGTATAAATTGGGAAAACTAAAAATCAGCAAGACACAGGCACCCCAAAGTTTAGGGCTGCTCTGTTGACAAGAACCTCCACTTCGTTACACCTTAAATATCCCAGGAAAGAGAAAAATGGATAAGGAAGTTGTGGTCCTTATGTACAATGGCATATCACTCAGCCATGAAATTAACGTCATAAGGCTAGTAGCAGCATGATGAGAGGATTTAGGTACGATGATTCTAAGTGAAATAAGTCACACAGAAAAAGACACTTATCATAAGATATCACTTAGAGAGGGAATGTAAAAACCGCTACACTTGAACTGAATTACAAAACAGAACAGCGTCACACGTTTACAAAACACACTATGGCTGCTTAACGGGAAAGGTGAGGTCAGGTGAGGTAGAAAACAAGGGTTTCAAATTAGCTCAGATACCGTTCCATAAACCCAATATGTAATAGACAAGACCTACTCCTTGCTCAGTGAACTGGACTCGACACCCCCTATTCACCGCCCAAGAATATACCTGACTAGGAAGAATCTTCAAAGCTATGTATTGATATCTCTCTGTAAATGAGTCAAGTGGGTGTAAAGCAGCATAAACAGAGCAGTGAAAAGCAGCTAAACCCCATTATAAAAATCAATTACTTTTAAAATCCCGTGAAACAAAGACAGTGAAAGAGAGAGAAATTCTTACAAAATTCGTTCAGGGGCTGTGATGCCACCTGGATTGACCATATCTAGACCCACAGCTGATTGAGACATAAGGGTGGACACTCTTGGGGCTGAGAGGTTTGGTGAGGTTGGGTGAGCAAACGCAGACCCTTTAAAGTAATACTGCATGGTACCCATCCCATGGGTCCCAAATCTCCAGGTTCAAGGGCATCTTCCTACATCGAAAACATGCATGAGAAACCCAGAAGATGGTACACCGTGTGATCGGGAAAGGTTTCTAAAACGCACCTCATTTCTCATCTCCTTGTGCTCGGGTTCGCCATTCCAGCCACGTTAGTAGCAATCTCCCTCCGTGGAGAATCAGCACCTTTAACCTCCTGTTCCGTACAGGTTGCAATTTGTCCTGAGGATGAACGGGAAGAGGGGGAACCAATGAGAGACTAGCTCTAGGTGTTGGGACAGGCACAGGTCACTCTATTTTCCCATCAGGAAGAAGAATTAACCACAGGCTCAGCCTGCCGCCCGGAACCAGAATAGGGCCTGAAGCAATCCTGCGCTTTTGCGGCCAGCTCCGAAGAAAGCGAGTTGAAAAATGGAGCTCAGGGGCACAGCAATTCACAAACCTGCAGAGTTAGAAATGATAACTCTCGTCCACAAATATATTGAGGGAAGGCAACGAAGAGGATTTGAAAGCAAGGCAGAATTGCAGGAAACAGATTTCAGGAGGTAGATTCGAATCGCCTTTAAAGCACAGGAAAGGCGGCAAAACCTCGACCATGATGCCCTTGGCCAAAAGGGGCGTATGCGTTTTTTCCTGAATATATTCAGGAAAAAACGCATACGCCCTTTTTGGCCAACCAAGCAACCTGGAAAGGCAAATCAGCGCTACAAAGAAGTCTCGCTTCCCATCGGTCAAAAGGGCCATGCTGAATAAAGTGTCAAAACCAGAAATGCAGGACAGGCCATGGAGAAACGGGAGCCTTGCTACGCTGATGGGCGGGATGTAAATTGCCAACAGTCACTCTGGAGAAGTGTACGGTGTGTCCTGAAACCTCTAAAAAACTCAGCTTAGAGAGCATAGGGCACTTCCACTCATGGGTGTATAAATTGGGAAAAGTAAAAATCAGCAAGACACAGGCACCCCAAAGTTTAGGGCTGCTCTGTTGACAAGAACCTCCACTTCGTTACACCTTAAATATGCCAGGAAAGAAAAAAATGGATAAAGAAGTTGTGGTCCTTATGTACAATGGAATATCACTCAGCCAGGAAATCAACGTCATAAGGCTAGTAGCAGCATGATGAGTGGATTTAGGTACGACGATTCTAAGTGAAATAAGTCAACCAGAAAACGACACTTATCATAAGATATCACTTATAGAGGGAATGTAAAAACCGCTACACTTGAACTGAATTACAAAACAGAACAGCGTCACACGTTTACAAAACACACTATGGCTGCTTAACGGGAAAGGTGAGGTCGGGTGAGGCAGAAAACAAGGGTTTCAAATTAGCTCAGATACCGTTCAATAAACCCAATATGTAATAGACAAGACCTACTCCTTGCTCAGTGAACTGGATGCAAAAAACCCCTATTCACCGCCCAAGAATATATCTGACTAGGAAGAATCTTCAAAGCTATGTATTGATATCTCTCTGTAAGTGAGTCAAGTGGGTGTAAAGCAGCATAAAAACAGCAGTGAAAAGCAGCTAAACCCCATTATAAAAATCAATTACTTTTAAAAACCCATGAAACAAAGACAGTGAAAGAGAGAGAAATTCTTACAATATTCGTTCAGGGGCTGTGATGCCACCTGGATTGACCATCTCTAGACCCACAGCTGATTGAGACATAAGGGTGGACACTCTTGTGGCTGAGAGGTTTGGTCAGGTTGGTTGAGGAAACGCAGGCCCTTTAAAGTAATACTGCGTGGTACCCATCCCATGGGTCCCAAATCTCCAAGTTCAAGGGCATCTTCCTATAACAAAAACATGCATGAGAAACCCAGAAGATGGTACACCGTGTGATCGGGAAAGGTTTCGAAAACGCACCTCATTTCTCATCTCCTTGTGCTCGGGTTGGCCATTACAGCCGCTCTACTAGCAATCTCCCTCCTTCGAGAATCAGCACCTTCAACCTCCTGTTCCGTACAGGTTGCAAATTGTCCTGAGGATGAACGGGAAGAGGGGGAACCAGTGAGAGACTAGCTCTAGGTGTTGGGACAGGCACAGGTCACTCTATTTTCCTATCAGGAAGAAGAATTAACCACAGGCTCAGCCTGCCGCCCGGAAGCAGAACAGGGCCTGAAGCAATCCTGTGCTTTTGCGGCCAGCTCCCAAAAAAACGAGTTGAAAAATCGAGCTCAGGGGCACTGCAATTCACAAACCTGCAGAGTTATAAATGATAACTCTCGTCCACAAATATATTGAGGGAAGGCAACGAGGAGGATTTGAAAGCAAGGCAGAATTGCAGGAAACAGATTTCAGGAGGTAGAGTCGAATCGCCTTTAAAGCACAGGAAAGGCGGCAAAACCTCGACCATGATGCCCTTGGCCAAAAAGGGCGTATGCGTTTTTTCCTGAATATATTCAGGAAAAAACGCATACGCCCTTTTTGGCCAACCAAGCAACCTGGAAAGGCAAATCAGCGCTACAAAGAAGTCTCGCTTCCCATCGGTCAAAAGGGCCATGCTGAATAAAGTGTCAAAACCAGAAATGCAGGACAGGCCATGGAGAAACGGGAGCCTTGCTACGCTGATGGGCGGGATGTAAATTGCCAACAGCCACTCTGGAGAAGTGTACGGTGTGTCCTGAAACCTCTAAAAAACTCAGCTTAGAGAGCATAGGGCACTTCCACTCATGGGCGTATAAATTGGGAAAACTAAAAATCAGCAAGACACAGGCACCCCAAAGTTTAGGGCTGCTCTGTTGACAAGAACCTCCACTTCGTTACACCTTAAATATCCCAGGAAAGAGAAAAATGGATAAGGAAGTTGTGGTCCTTATGTACAATGGCATATCACTCAGCCATGAAATTAACGTCATAAGGCTAGTAGCAGCATGATGAGAGGATTTAGGTACGATGATTCTAAGTGAAATAAGTCACACAGAAAAAGACACTTATCATAAGATATCACTTAGAGAGGGAATGTAAAAACCGCTACACTTGAACTGAATTACAAAACAGAACAGCGTCACACGTTTACAAAACACACTATGGCTGCTTAACGGGAAAGGTGAGGTCAGGTGAGGTAGAAAACAAGGGTTTCAAATTAGCTCAGATACCGTTCCATAAACCCAATATGTAATAGACAAGACCTACTCCTTGCTCAGTGAACTGGACTCGACACCCCCTATTCACCGCCCAAGAATATACCTGACTAGGAAGAATCTTCAAAGCTATGTATTGATATCTCTCTGTAAATGAGTCAAGTGGGTGTAAAGCAGCATAAACAGAGCAGTGAAAAGCAGCTAAACCCCATTATAAAAATCAATTACTTTTAAAATCCCGTGAAACAAAGACAGTGAAAGAGAGAGAAATTCTTACAAAATTCGTTCAGGGGCTGTGATGCCACCTGGATTGACCATATCTAGACCCACAGCTGATTGAGACATAAGGGTGGACACTCTTGGGGCTGAGAGGTTTGGTGAGGTTGGGTGAGCAAACGCAGACCCTTTAAAGTAATACTGCATGGTACCCATCCCATGGGTCCCAAATCTCCAGGTTCAAGGGCATCTTCCTACATCGAAAACATGCATGAGAAACCCAGAAGATGGTACACCGTGTGATCGGGAAAGGTTTCTAAAACGCACCTCATTTCTCATCTCCTTGTGCTCGGGTTCGCCATTCCAGCCGCGTTAGTAGCAATCTCCCTCCGTGGAGAATCAGCACCTTTAACCTCCTGTTCCGTACAGGTTGCAATTTGTCCTGAGGATGAACGGGAAGAGGGGGAACCAATGAGAGACTAGCTCTAGGTGTTGGGACAGGCACAGGTCACTCTATTTTCCCATCAGGAAGAAGAATTAACCACAGGCTCAGCCTGCCGCCCGGAACCAGAATAGGGCCTGAAGCAATCCTGCGCTTTTGCGGCCAGCTCCGAAGAAAGCGAGTTGAAAAATGGAGCTCAGGGGCACTGCAATTCACAAACCTGCAGAGTTAGAAATGATAACTCTCGTCCACAAATATATTGAGGGAAGGCAACGAAGAGGATTTGAAAGCAAGGCAGAATTGCAGGAAACAGATTTCAGGAGGTAGATTCGAATCGCCTTTAAAGCACAGGAAAGGCGGCAAAACCTCGACCATGATGCCCTTGGCCAAAAGGGGCGTATGCGTTTTTTCCTGAATATATTCAGGAAAAAACGCATACGCCCCTTTTGGCCAACCAAGCAACCTGGAAAGGCAAATCAGCGATACAAAGAAGTCTCGCTTCCCATCGGTCAAAAGGGCCATGCTGAATAAAGTGTCAAAACCAGAAATGCAGGACAGGCCATGGAGAAACGGGAGCCTTGCTACGCTGATGGGCGGGATGTAAATTGCCAACAGCCACTCTGGAGAAGTGTACGGTGTGTCCTGAAACCTCTAAAAAACTCAGCTTAGAGAGCATAGGGCACTTCCACTCATGGGTGTATAAATTGGGAAAAGTAAAAATCAGCAAGACACAGGCACCCCAAAGTTTAGGGCTGCTCTGTTGACAAGAACGTCCACTTCGTTACACCTTAAATATCCCAGGAAAGAAAAAAATGGATAAAGAAGTTGTGGTCCTTATGTACAATGGAATATCACTCAGCCAGGAAATCAACGTCATAAGGCTAGTAGCAGCATGATGAGTGGATTTAGGTACGACGATTCTAAGTGAAATAAGTCAACCAGAAAACGACACTTATCATAAGATATCACTTATAGAGGGAATGTAAAAACCGCTACACTTGAACTGAATTACAAAACAGAACAGAGACACACGTTTACAAAACACACTATGGCTGCTTAACGGGAAAGGTGAGGTCGGGTGAGGCAGAAAACAAGGGTTTCAAATTAGCTCAGATACCGTTCAATAAACCCAATATGTAATAGACAAGACCTACTCCTTGCTCAGTGAACTGGATGCAAAAAACCCCTATTCACCGCCCAAGAATATATCTGACTAGGAAGAATCTTCAAAGCTATGTATTGATATCTCTCTGTAAGTGAGTCAAGTGGGTGTAAAGCAGCATAAAAACAGCAGTGAAAAGCAGCTAAACCCCATTATAAAAATCAATTACTTTTAAAAACCCGTGAAACAAAGACAGTGAAAGAGAGAGAAATTCTTACAATATTCGTTCAGGGGCTGTGATGCCACCTGGATTGACCATCTCTAGACCCACAGCTGATTGAGACATAAGGGTGGACACTCTTGGGGCTGAGAGGTTTGGTCAGGTTGGTTGAGGAAACGCAGGCCCTTTAAAGTAATACTGCGTGGTACCCATCCCATGGGTCCCAAATCTCCAAGTTCAAGGGCATCTTCCTATAACAAAAACATGCATGAGAAACCCAGAAGATGGTACACCGTGTGATCGGGAAAGGTTTCGAAAACGCACCTCATTTCTCATCTCCTTGTGCTCGGGTTGGCCATTACAGCCGCTTTACTAGCAATCTCCCTCCTTCGAGAATCAGCACCTTCAACCTCCTGTTCCGTACAGGTTGCAAATTGTCCTGAGGATGAACGGGAAGAGGGGGAACCAGTGAGAGACTAGCTCTAGGTGTTGGGACAGGCACAGGTCACTCTATTTTCCCATCAGGAAGAAGAATTAACCACAGGCTCAGCCTGCCGCCCGGAAGCAGAACAGGGCCTGAAGCAATCCTGCGCTTTTGCGGCCAGGTCCCAAAAAAACGAGTTGAAAAATCGAGCTCAGGGGCACTGCAATTCACAAACCTGCAGAGTTAGAAATGATAACTCTCGTCCACAAATATATTGAGGGAAGGCAACGAGGAGGATTTGAAAGCAAGGCAGAATTGCAGGAAACAGATTTCAGGAGGTAGAGTCGAATCGCCTTTAAAGCACAGGAAAAGCGGCAAAACCTCGACCATGATGCCCTTGGCCAAAAAGGGCGTATGCGTTTTTTCCTGAATATATTCAGGAAAAAACGCATACGCCCTTTTTGGCCAACCAAGCAACCTGGAAAGGCAAATCAGCGCTACAAAGAAGTCTCGCTTCCCATCGGTCAAAAGGGCCATGCTGAATAAAGTGTCAAAACCAGAAATGCAGGACAGGCCATGGAGAAACGGGAGCCTTACTACGCTGATGGGCGGGATGTAAATTGCCAACAGCCACTCTGGAGAAGTGTACGGTGTTTCCTGAAACATCTAAAGAACTCAGCATAGAGAGCATAAGGCACTTCCACTCATGGGCGTATAAATTGGGAAAACTAAAAATCAGGAAGACACAGGCACCCCGAAGTTTAGGGCTGCTCTGTTGACAAGAACCTCCACTTCGTTACACCTTAAATATCCCAGGAAAGAGAAAAATGGATAAGGAAGTTGTGGTCCTTATGTACAATGGCATATCACTCAGCCATGAAATCAACGTCATAAGGCTAGTAGCAGCATGATGAGTGGATTTAGGTACGACGATTCTAAGTGAAATAAGTCAACCAGAAAACAACACTTATCATAAGATATGACTTATAGAGGGAATGTAAAAACCGCTACACTTGAACTGAATTACAAAACAGAACAGAGACACACGTTTACAAAACACACTATGGCTGCTTAACGGGAAAGGTGAGGTCGGGTGAGGTAGAAAACAAGGGTTTTAAATTAGCTCAGATACCGTTCCATAAACCCAATATGTAATAGACAAGACCTACTCCTTGCTCAGTGAACTGGACTCGACACCCCCTATTCACCGCCCAAGAATATATCTGACTAGGAACAATCTTGAAAGCTATGTATTGATATCCCTCTGTAAATGAGTCAAGTGGGTGTAAAGCAGCATAAACACAGCAGTGAAAAGCAGCTAAACCCCATTATAAAAATCAATTACTTTTAAAATCCCGTGAAACAAAGACAGTGAAAGAGAGAGAAATTCTTACAAAATTCGTTCAGGGGCTGTGATGCCACCTGGATTGACCATCTCTAGACCCACAGCTGATTGAGACATAAGGGTGGACACTCTTGGGGCTGAGAGGTTTGGTGAGGTTGGGTGAGCAAACGCACACCCTTTAAAGTAATACTGCGTGGTACCCATCCCATGGGTCCCAAATCTCCAGGTTCAAGGGCATCTTCCTACATCGAAAACATGCATGAGAAACCCAGAAGATGGTACACCGTGTGATCGGGAAAGGTTTCTAAAACGCACCTCATTTCTCATCTCCTTGTGCTCGGGTTCGCCATTCCAGCCGCGTTAGTAGCAATCTCCCTCCGTGGAGAATCAGCACCTTTAACCTCCTGTTCCGTACAGGTTGCAATTTGTCCTGAGGATGAACGGGAAGTGGGGGAACCAATGAGAGACTAGCTCTAGGTGTTGGGACAGGCACAGGTCACTCTATTTTCCCATCAGGAAGAAGAATTAACCACAGGCTCAGCCTGCCGCCCGGAACCAGAATAGGGCCTGAAGCAATCCTGCGCTTTTGCGGCCAGCTCCGAAGAAAGCGAGTTGAAAAATGGAGCTCAGGGGCACTGCAATTCACAAACCTGCAGAGTTAGAAATGATAACTCTCGTCCACAAATATATTGAGGGAAGGCAACGAAGAGGATTTGAAAGCAAGGCAGAATTGCAGGAAACAGATTTCAGGAGGTAGATTCGAATCGCCTTTAAAGCACAGGAAAGGCGGCAAAACCTCGACCATGATGCCCTTGGCCAAAAAGGGCGTATGCGTTTTTTCCTGAATATATTCAGGAAAAAACGCATACGCCCTTTTTGGCCAACCAAGCAACCTGGAAAGGCAAATCAGCGCTACAAAGAAGTCTCGCTTCCCATCGGTCAAAAGGGCCATGCTGAATAAAGTGTCAAAACCAGAAATGCAGGACAGGCCATGGAGAAACGGGAGCCTTGCTACGCTGATGGGCGGGATGTAAATTGCCAACAGCCACTCTGGAGAAGTGTACGGTGTGTCCTGAAACCTCTAAAAAACTCAGCTTAGAGAGCATAGGGCACTTCCACTCATGGGTGTATAAATTGGGAAAAGTAAAAATCAGCAAGACACAGGCACCCCAAAGTTTAGGGCTGCTCTGTTGACAAGAACCTCCACTTCGTTACACCTTAAATATCCCAGGAAAGAAAAAAATGGATAAAGAAGTTGTGGTCCTTATGTACAATGGAATATCACTCAGCCAGGAAATCAACGTCATAAGGCTAGTAGCAGCATGATGAGTGGATTTAGGTACGACGATTCTAAGTGAAATAAGTCAACCAGAAAACGACACTTATCATAAGATATCACTTATAGAGGGAATGTAAAAACCGCTACACTTGAACTGAATTACAAAACAGAACAGAGACACACGTTTACAAAACACACTATGGCTGCTTAACGGGAAAGGTGAGGTCGGGTGAGGCAGAAAACAAGGGTTTCAAATTAGCTCAGATACCATTCAATAAACCCAATATGTAATAGACAAGACCTACTCCTTGCTCAGTGAACTGGACGCAAAAACCCCCTATTCACCGCCCAAGAATATATCTGACTAGGAAGAATCTTCAAAGCTATGTATTGATATCTCTCTGTAAGTGAGTCAAGTGGGTGTAAAGCAGCATAAAAACAGCAGTGAAAAGCAGCTAAACCCCATTATAAAAATCAATTACTTTTAAAAACCCGTGAAACAAAGACAGTGAAAGAGAGAGAAATTCTTACAATATTCGTTCAGGGGCTGTGATGCCACCTGGATTGACCATCTCTAGACCCACAGCTGATTGAGACATAAGGGTGGACACTCTTGGGGCTGAGAGGTTTGGTCAGGTTGGTTGAGGAAACGCAGGCCCTTTAAAGTAATACTGCGTGGTACCCATCCCATGGGTCCCAAATCTCCAAGTTCAAGGGCATCTTCCTATAACAAAAACATGCATGAGAAACCCAGAAGATGGTACACCGTGTGATCGGGAAAGGTTTCGAAAACGCACCTCATTTCTCATCTCCTTGTGCTCGGGTTGGCCATTACAGCCGCTTTACTAGCAATCTCCCTCCTTCGAGAATCAGCACCTTCAACCTCCTGTTCCGTACAGGTTGCAAATTGTCCTGAGGATGAACGGGAAGAGGGGGAACCAGTGAGAGACTAGCTCTAGGTGTTGGGACAGGCACAGGTCACTCTATTTTCCCATCAGGAAGAAGAATTAACCACAGGCTCAGCCTGCCGCCCGGAAGCAGAACAGGGCCTGAAGCAATCCTGCGCTTTTGCGGCCAGCTCCCAAAAAAACGAGTTGAAAAATCGAGCTCAGGGGCACTGCAATTCACAAACCTGCAGAGTTAGAAATGATAACTCTCGTCCACAAATATATTGAGGGAAGGCAACGAGGAGGATTTGAAAGCAAGGCAGAATTGCAGGAAACAGATTTCAGGAGGTAGAGTCGAATCGCCTTTAAAGCACAGGAAAAGCGGCAAAACCTCGACCATGATGCCCTTGGCCAAAAAGGGCGTATGCGTTTTTTCCTGAATATATTCAGGAAAAAACGCATACGCCCTTTTTGGCCAACCAAGCAACCTGGAAAGGCAAATCAGCGCTACAAAGAAGTCTCGCTTCCCATCGGTCAAAAGGGCCATGCTGAATAAAGTGTCAAAACCAGAAATGCAGGACAGGCCATGGAGAAACGGGAGCCTTACTACGCTGATGGGCGGGATGTAAATTGCCAACAGCCACTCTGGAGAAGTGTACGGTGTTTCCTGAAACATCTAAAGAACTCAGCATAGAGAGAATAAGGCACTTCCACTCATGGGCGTATAAATTGGGAAAACTAAAAATCAGCAAGACACAGGCACCCCAAAGTTTAGGGCTGCTCTGTTGACAAGAACCTCCACTTCGTTACACCTTAAATATCCCAGGAAAGAGAAAAATGGAAAAGGAAGTTGTGGTCCTTAGGTACAATGGCATATCACTCAGCCATGAAATTAACGTCATAAGGCTAGTAGCAGCATGATGAGAGGATTTAGGTACGATGATTCTAAGTGAAATAAGTCACACAGAAAAAGACACTTATCATAAGATATCACTTAGAGAGGGAATGTAAAAACCGCTACACTTGAACTGAATTACAAAACAGAACAGCGTCACACGTTTAGAAGACACACTATGGCTGCTTAACGGGAAAGGTGAGGTGGGGTGATGCATAAAACAAGGGTTTCAAATGAGCTCAGATACCGTTCCATAAACCCAATATGTAATAGACAAGACCTACTCCTTGCTCAGTGAACTGGACTCGACACCCCCTATTCACCGCCCAAGAATATACCTGACTAGGAAGAATCTTCAAAGCTATGTATTGATATCTCTCTGTAAATGAGTCAAGTGGGTGTAAAGCAGCATAAACAGAGCAGTGAAAAGCAGCTAAACCCCATTATAAAAATCAATTACTTTTAAAATCCCGTGAAACAAAGACAGTGAAAGAGAGAGAAATTCTTACAAAATTCGTTCAGGGGCTGTGATGCCACCTGGATTGACCATATCTAGACCCACAGCTGATTGAGACATAAGGGTGGACACTCTTGTGGCTGAGAGGTTTGGTGAGGTTGGGTGAGCAAACGCAGACCCTTTAAAGTAATACTGCATGGTACCCATCCCATGGGTCCCAAATCTCCAGGTTCAAGGGCATCTTCCTACGTCGAAAACATGCATGAGAAACCCAGAAGATGGTACACCGTGTGATCGGGAAAGGTTTCTAAAACGCACCTCATTTCTCATCTCCTTGTGCTCGGGTTCGCCATTCCAGCCACGTTAGTAGCAATCTCCCTCCGTGGAGAATCAGCACCTTTAACCTCCTGTTCCGTACAGGTTGCAATTTGTCCTGAGGATGAACGGGAAGAGGGGGAACCAATGAGAGACTAGCTCTAGGTGTTGGGACAGGCACAGGTCACTCTATTTTCCCATCAGGAAGAAGAATTAACCACAGGCTCAGCCTGCCGCCCGGAACCAGAATAGGGCCTGAAGCAATCCTGCGCTTTTGCGGCCAGCTCCGAAGAAAGCGAGTTGAAAAATGGAGCTCAGGGGCACTGCAATTCACAAACCTGCAGAGTTAGAAATGATAACTCTCGTCCACAAATATATTGAGGGAAGGCAACGAAGAGGATTTGAAAGCAAGGCAGAATTGCAGGAAACAGATTTCAGGAGGTAGATTCGAATCGCCTTTAAAGCACAGGAAAGGCGGCAAAACCTCGACCATGATGCCCTTGGCCAAAAAGGGCGTATGCGTTTTTTCCTGAATATATTCAGGAAAAAACGCATACGCCCTTTTTGGCCAACCAAGCAACCTGGAAAGGCAAATCAGCGCTACAAAGAAGTCTCGCTTCCCATCGGTCAAAAGGGCCATGCTGAATAAAGTGTCAAAACCAGAAATGCAGGACAGGCCATGGAGAAACGGGAGCCTTGCTACGCTGATGGGCGGGATGTAAATTGCCAACAGCCACTCTGGAGAAGTGTACGGTGTGTCCTGAAACCTCTAAAAAACTCAGCTTAGAGAGCATAGGGCACTTCCACTCATGGGTGTATAAATTGGGAAAAGTAAAAATCAGCAAGACACAGGCACCCCAAAGTTTAGGGCTGCTCTGTTGACAAGAACCTCCACTTCGTTACACCTTAAATATGCCAGGAAAGAAAAAAATGGATAAAGAAGTTGTGGTCCTTATGTACAATGGAATATCACTCAGCCAGGAAATCAACGTCATAAGGCTAGTAGCAGCATGATGAGTGGATTTAGGTACGACGATTCTAAGTGAAATAAGTCAACCAGAAAACGACACTTATCATAAGATATCACTTATAGAGGGAATGTAAAAACCGCTACACTTGAACTGAATTACAAAACAGAACAGAGACACACGTTTACAAAACACACTATGGCTGCTTAACGGGAAAGGTGAGGTCGGGTGAGGCAGAAAACAAGGGTTTCAAATTAGCTCAGATACCGTTCAATAAGCCCAATATGTAATAGACAAGACCTACTCCTTGCTCAGTGAACTGGACGCAAAAACCCCTATTCACCGCCCAAGAATATATCTGACTAGGAAGAATCTTCAAAGCTATGTATTGATATCTCTCTGTAAGTGAGTCAAGTGGGTGTAAAGCAGCATAAAAACAGCAGTGAAAAGCAGCTAAACCCCATTATAAAAATCAATTACTTTTAAAAACCCGTGAAACAAAGACAGTGAAAGAGAGAGAAATTCTTACAATATTCGTTCAGGGGCTGTGATGCCACCTGGATTGACCATCTCTAGACCCACAGCTGATTGAGACATAAGGGTGGACACTCTTGGGGCTGAGAGGTTTGGTCAGGTTGGTTGAGGAAACGCAGGCCCTTTAAAGTAATACTGCGTGGTACCCATCCCATGGGTCCCAAATCTCCAAGTTCAAGGGCATCTTCCTATAACAAAAACATGCATGAGAAACCCAGAAGATGGTACACCGTGTGATCGGGAAAGGTTTCGAAAACGCACCTCATTTCTCATCTCCTTGTGCTCGGGTTGGCCATTACAGCCGCTTTACTAGCAATCTCCCTCCTTCGAGAATCAGCACCTTCAACCTCCTGTTCCGTACAGGTTGCAAATTGTCCTGAGGATGAACGGGAAGAGGGGGAACCAGTGAGAGACTAGCTCTAGGTGTTGGGACAGGCACAGGTCACTCTATTTTCCCATCAGGAAGAAGAATTAACCACAGGCTCAGCCTGCCGCCCGGAAGCAGAACAGGGCCTGAAGCAATCCTGTGCTTTTGCGGCCAGCTCCCAAAAAAACGAGTTGAAAAATCGAGCTCAGGGGCACTGCAATTCACAAACCTGCAGAGTTATAAATGATAACTCTCGTCCACAAATATATTGAGGGAAGGCAACGAGGAGGATTTGAAAGCAAGGCAGAATTGCAGGAAACAGATTTCAGGAGGTAGAGTCGAATCGCCTTTAAAGCACAGGAAAAGCGGCAAAACCTCGACCATGATGCCCTTGGCCAAAAAGGGCGTATGCGTTTTTTCCTGAATATATTCAGGAAAAAACGCATACGCCCTTTTTGGCCAACCAAGCAACCTGGAAAGGCAAACCAGCGCTACAAAGAAGTCTCGCTTCCCATCGGTCAAAAGGGCCATGCTGAATAAAGTGTCAAAACCAGAAATGCAGGACAGGCCATGGAGAAACGGGAGCCTTACTACGCTGATGGGCGGGATGTAAATTGCCAACAGCCACTCTGGAGAAGTGTACGGTGTTTCCTGAAACATCTAAAGAACTCAGCATAGAGAGCATAAGGCACTTCCACTCATGGGCGTATAAATTGGGAAAACTAAAAATCAGCAAGACACAGGCACCCCAAAGTTTAGGGCTGCTCTGTTGACAAGAACCTCCACTTCGTTACACCTTAAATATCCCAGGAAAGAGAAAAATGGATAAGGAAGTTGTGGTCCTTCTGTACAATGGATTATCACTCAGCCATGAAATTAACGTCATAAGGCTAGTAGCAGCATGATGAGAGGATTTAGGTACGATGATTCTAAGTGAAATAAGTCACACAGAAAAAGACACTTATCATAAGATATCACTTAGAGAGGGAATGTAAAAACCGCTACACTTGAACTGAATTACAAAACAGAACAGCGTCACACGTTTACAAAACACACTATGGCTGCTTAACGGGAATGGTGAGGTCAGGTGAGGTAGAAAACAAGGGTTTCAAATTAGCTCAGATACCGTTCCATAAACCCAATATGTAATAGACAAGACCTACTCCTTGCTCAGTGAACTGGACTCGACACCCCCTATTCACCGCCCAAGAATATACCTGACTAGGAAGAATCTTCAAAGCTATGTATTGATATCTCTCTGTAAATGAGTCAAGTGGGTGTAAAGCAGCATAAACAGAGCAGTGAAAAGCAGCTAAACCCCATTATAAAAATCAATTACTTTTAAAATCCCGTGAAACAAAGACAGTGAAAGAGAGAGAAATTCTTACAAAATTCGTTCAGGGGCTGTGATGCCACCTGGATTGACCATATCTAGACCCACAGCTGATTGAGACATAAGGGTGGACACTCTTGGGGCTGAGAGGTTTGGTGAGGTTGGGTGAGCAAACGCAGACCCTTTAAAGTAATACTGCATGGTACCCATCCCATGGGTCCCAAATCTCCAGGTTCAAGGGCATCTTCCTACATCGAAAACATGCATGAGAAACCCAGAAGATGGTACACCGTGTGATCGGGAAAGGTTTCTAAAACGCACCTCATTTCTCATCTCCTTGTGCTCGGGTTGGCCATTCCAGCCGCGTTAGTAGCAATCTCCCTCCGTGGAGAATCAGCACCTTCAACCTCCTGTTCCGTACAGGTTGCAAATTGTCCTGAGGATGAACGGGAAGAGGGGGAACCAGTGAGAGACTAGCTCTAGGTGTTGGGACAGGCACAGGTCACTCTATTTTCCCATCAGGAAGAAGAATTAACCACAGGCTCAGCCTGCCGCCCGGAACCAGAATAGGGCCTGAAGCAATCCTGCGCTTTTGCGGCCAGCTCCGAAGAAAGCGAGTTGAAAAATGGAGCTCAGGGGCACAGCAATTCACAAACCTGCAGAGTTAGAAATGATAACTCTCGTCCACAAATATATTGAGGGAAGGCAACGAAGAGGATTTGAAAGCAAGGCAGAATTGCAGGAAACAGATTTCAGGAGGTAGATTCGAATCGCCTTTAAAGCACAGGAAAGGCGGCAAAACCTCGACCATGATGCCCTTGGCCAAAAAGGGCGTATGCGTTTTTTCCTGAATATATTCAGGAAAAAACGCATACGCCCTTTTTGGCCAACCAAGCAACCTGGAAAGGCAAATCAGCGCTACAAAGAAGTCTCGCTTCCCATCGGTCAAAAGGGCCATGCTGAATAAAGTGTCAAAACCAGAAATGCAGGACAGGCCATGGAGAAACGGGAGCCTTGCTACGCTGATGGGCGGGATGTAAATTGCCAACAGCCACTCTGGAGAAGTGTACGGTGTGTCCTGAAACCTCTAAAAAACTCAGCTTAGAGAGCATAGGGCACTTCCACTCATGGGTGTATAAATTGGGAAAAGTAAAAATCAGCAAGACACAGGCACCCCAAAGTTTAGGGCTGCTCTGTTGACAAGAACCTCCACTTCGTTACACCTTAAATATGCCAGGAAAGAAAAAAATGGATAAAGAAGTTGTGGTCCTTATGTACAATGGAATATCACTCAGCCAGGAAATCAACGTCATAAGGCTAGTAGCAGCATGATGAGTGGATTTAGGTACGACGATTCTAAGTGAAATAAGTCAACCAGAAAACGACACTTATCATAAGATATCACTTATAGAGGGAATGTAAAAACCGCTACACTTGAACTGAATTACAAAACAGAACAGAGACACACGTTTACAAAACACACTATGGCTGCTTAACGGGAAAGGTGAGGTCGGGTGAGGCAGAAAACAAGGGTTTCAAATTAGCTCAGATACCGTTCAATAAGCCCAATATGTAATAGACAAGACCTACTCCTTGCTCAGTGAACTGGACGCAAAAACCCCTATTCACCGCCCAAGAATATATCTGACTAGGAAGAATCTTCAAAGCTATGTATTGATATCTCTCTGTAAGTGAGTCAAGTGGGTGTAAAGCAGCATAAAAACAGCAGTGAAAAGCAGCTAAACCCCATTATAAAAATCAATTACTTTTAAAAACCCGTGAAACAAAGACAGTGAAAGAGAGAGAAATTCTTACAATATTCGTTCAGGGGCTGTGATGCCACCTGGATTGACCATCTCTAGACCCACAGCTGATTGAGACATAAGGGTGGACACTCTTGGGGCTGAGAGGTTTGGTCAGGTTGGTTGAGGAAACGCAGGCCCTTTAAAGTAATACTGCGTGGTACCCATCCCATGGGTCCCAAATCTCCAAGTTCAAGGGCATCTTCCTATAACAAAAACATGCATGAGAAACCCAGAAGATGGTACACCGTGTGATCGGGAAAGGTTTCGAAAACGCACCTCATTTCTCATCTCCTTGTGCTCGGGTTGGCCATTACAGCCGCTTTACTAGCAATCTCCCTCCTTCGAGAATCAGCACCTTCAACCTCCTGTTCCGTACAGGTTGCAAATTGTCCTGAGGATGAACGGGAAGAGGGGGAACCAGTGAGAGACTAGCTCTAGGTGTTGGGACAGGCACAGGTCACTCTATTTTCCCATCAGGAAGAAGAATTAACCACAGGCTCAGCCTGCCGCCCGGAAGCAGAACAGGGCCTGAAGCAATCCTGTGCTTTTGCGGCCAGCTCCCAAAAAAACGAGTTGAAAAATCGAGCTCAGGGGCACTGCAATTCACAAACCTGCAGAGTTATAAATGATAACTCTCGTCCACAAATATATTGAGGGAAGGCAACGAGGAGGATTTGAAAGCAAGGCAGAATTGCAGGAAACAGATTTCAGGAGGTAGAGTCGAATCGCCTTTAAAGCACAGGAAAAGCGGCAAAACCTCGACCATGATGCCCTTGGCCAAAAAGGGCGTATGCGTTTTTTCCTGAATATATTCAGGAAAAAACGCATACGCCCTTTTTGGCCAACCAAGCAACCTGGAAAGGCAAACCAGCGCTACAAAGAAGTCTCGCTTCCCATCGGTCAAAAGGGCCATGCTGAATAAAGTGTCAAAACCAGAAATGCAGGACAGGCCATGGAGAAACGGGAGCCTTACTACGCTGATGGGCGGGATGTAAATTGCCAACAGCCACTCTGGAGAAGTGTACGGTGTTTCCTGAAACATCTAAAGAACTCAGCATAGAGAGCATAAGGCACTTCCACTCATGGGCGTATAAATTGGGAAAACTAAAAATCAGCAAGACACAGGCACCCCAAAGTTTAGGGCTGCTCTGTTGACAAGAACCTCCACTTCGTTACACCTTAAATATCCCAGGAAAGAGAAAAATGGATAAGGAAGTTGTGGTCCTTATGTACAATGGCATATCACTCAGCCATGAAATTAACGTCATAAGGCTAGTAGCAGCATGATGAGAGGATTTAGGTACGATGATTCTAAGTGAAATAAGTCACACAGAAAAAGACACTTATCATAAGATATCACTTAGAGAGGGAATGTAAAAACCGCTACACTTGAACTGAATTACAAAACAGAACAGCGTCACACGTTTACAAAACACACTATGGCTGCTTAACGGGAATGGTGAGGTCAGGTGAGGTAGAAAACAAGGGTTTCAAATTAGCTCAGATACCGTTCCATAAACCCAATATGTAATAGACAAGACCTACTCCTTGCTCAGTGAACTGGACTCGACACCCCCTATTCACCGCCCAAGAATATACCTGACTAGGAAGAATCTTCAAACTATGTATTGATATCTCTCTGTAAATGAGTCAAGTGGGTGTAAAGCAGCATAAACAGAGCAGTGAAAAGCAGCTAAACCCCATTATAAAAATCAATTACTTTTAAAATCCCGTGAAACAAAGACAGTGAAAGAGAGAGAAATTCTTACAAAATTCGTTCAGGGGCTGTGATGCCACCTGGATTGACCATATCTAGACCCACAGCTGATTGAGACATAAGGGTGGACACTCTTGGGGCTGAGAGGTTTGGTGAGGTTGGGTGAGCAAACGCAGACCCTTTAAAGTAATACTGCATGGTACCCATCCCATGGGTCCCAAATCTCCAGGTTCAAGGGCATCTTCCTACATCGAAAACATGCATGAGAAACCCAGAAGATGGTACACCGTGTGATCGGGAAAGGTTTCTAAAACGCACCTCATTTCTCATCTCCTTGTGCTCGGGTTGGCCATTCCAGCCGCGTTAGTAGCAATCTCCCTCCGTGGAGAATCAGCACCTTCAACCTCCTGTTCCGTACAGGTTGCAAATTGTCCTGAGGATGAACGGGAAGAGGGGGAACCAGTGAGAGACTAGCTCTAGGTGTTGGGACAGGCACAGGTCACTCTATTTTCCCATCAGGAAGAAGAATTAACCACAGGCTCAGCCTGCCGCCCGGAACCAGAATAGGGCCTGAAGCAATCCTGCGCTTTTGCGGCCAGCTCCGAAGAAAGCGAGTTGAAAAATGGAGCTCAGGGGCACAGCAATTCACAAACCTGCAGAGTTAGAAATGATAACTCTCGTCCACAAATATATTGAGGGAAGGCAACGAAGAGGATTTGAAAGCAAGGCAGAATTGCAGGAAACAGATTTCAGGAGGTAGATTCGAATCGCCTTTAAAGCACAGGAAAGGCGGCAAAACCTCGACCATGATGCCCTTGGCCAAAAAGGGCGTATGCGTTTTTTCCTGAATATATTCAGGAAAAAACGCATACGCCCTTTTTGGCCAACCAAGCAACCTGGAAAGGCAAATCAGCGCTACAAAGAAGTCTCGCTTCCCATCGGTCAAAAGGGCCATGCTGAATAAAGTGTCAAAACCAGAAATGCAGGACAGGCCATGGAGAAACGGGAGCCTTGCTACGCTGATGGGCGGGATGTAAATTGCCAACAGCCACTCTGGAGAAGTGTACGGTGTGTCCTGAAACCTCTAAAAAACTCAGCTTAGAGAGCATAGGGCACTTCCACTCATGGGTGTATAAATTGGGAAAAGTAAAAATCAGCAAGACACAGGCACCCCAAAGTTTAGGGCTGCTCTGTTGACAAGAACCTCCACTTCGTTACACCTTAAATATCCCAGGAAAGAAAAAAATGGATAAAGAAGTTGTGGTCCTTATGTACAATGGAATATCACTCAGCCAGGAAATCAACGTCATAAGGCTAGTAGCAGCATGATGAGTGGATTTAGGTACGACGATTCTAAGTGAAATAAGTCAACCAGAAAACGACACTTATCATAAGATATCACTTATAGAGGGAATGTAAAAACCGCTACACTTGAACTGAATTACAAAACAGAACAGAGACACACGTTTACAAAACACACTATGGCTGCTTAACGGGAAAGGTGAGGTCGGGTGAGGCAGAAAACAAGGGTTTCAAATTAGCTCAGATACCATTCAATAAACCCAATATGTAATAGACAAGACCTACTCCTTGCTCAGTGAACTGGACGCAAAAACCCCCTATTCACCGCCCAAGAATATATCTGACTAGGAAGAATCTTCAAAGCTATGTATTGATATCTCTCTGTAAGTGAGTCAAGTGGGTGTAAAGCAGCATAAAAACAGCAGTGAAAAGCAGCTAAACCCCATTATAAAAATCAATTACTTTTAAAAACCCGTGAAACAAAGACAGTGAAAGAGAGAGAAATTCTTACAATATTCGTTCAGGGGCTGTGATGCCACCTGGATTGACCATCTCTAGACCCACAGCTGATTGAGACATA
Organism: Balaenoptera borealis; assembly: GCF_965194805.1. NCBI lineage: Eukaryota > Metazoa > Chordata > Mammalia > Artiodactyla > Balaenopteridae > Balaenoptera > Balaenoptera borealis. The sequence goes on from NW_028122976.1 coordinate 137,159, forward strand.
AGGGTGGACACTCTTGGGGCTGAGAGGTTTGGTCAGGTTGGTTGAGGAAACGCAGGCCCTTTAAAGTAATACTGCGTGGTACCCATCCCATGGGTCCCAAATCTCCAAGTTCAAGGGCATCTTCCTATAACAAAAACATGCATGAGAAACCCAGAAGATGGTACACCGTGTGATCGGGAAAGGTTTCGAAAACGCACCTCATTTCTCATCTCCTTGTGCTCGGGTTGGCCATTACAGCCGCTTTACTAGCAATCTCCCTCCTTCGAGAATCAGCACCTTCAACCTCCTGTTCCGTACAGGTTGCAAATTGTCCTGAGGATGAACGGGAAGAGGGGGAACCAGTGAGAGACTAGCTCTAGGTGTTGGGACAGGCACAGGTCACTCTATTTTCCCATCAGGAAGAAGAATTAACCACAGGCTCAGCCTGCCGCCCGGAAGCAGAACAGGGCCTGAAACAATCCTGCGATTTTGCGGCCAGCTCCCAAAAAAACGAGTTGAAAAATCGAGCTCAGGGGCACTGCAATTCACAAACCTGCAGAGTTAGAAATGATAACTCTCGTCCACAAATATATTGAGGGAAGGCAACGAGGAGGATTTGAAAGCAAGGCAGAATTGCAGGAAACAGATTTCAGGAGGTAGAGTCGAATCGCCTTTAAAGCACAGGAAAAGCGGCAAAACCTCGACCATGATGCCCTTGGCCAAAAAGGGCGTATGCGTTTTTTCCTGAATATATTCAGGAAAAAACGCATACGCCCTTTTTGGCCAACCAAGCAACCTGGAAAGGCAAATCAGCGCTACAAAGAAGTCTCGCTTCCCATCGGTCAAAAGGGCCATGCTGAATAAAGTGTCAAAACCAGAAATGCAGGACAGGCCATGGAGAAACGGGAGCCTTACTACGCTGATGGGCGGGATGTAAATTGCCAACAGCCACTCTGGAGAAGTGTACGGTGTTTCCTGAAACATCTAAAGAACTCAGCATAGAGAGAATAAGGCACTTCCACTCATGGGCGTATAAATTGGGAAAACTAAAAATCAGCAAGACACAGGCACCCCAAAGTTTAGGGCTGCTCTGTTGACAAGAACCTCCACTTCGTTACACCTTAAATATCCCAGGAAAGAGAAAAATGGAAAAGGAAGTTGTGGTCCTTATGTACAATGGCATATCACTCAGCCATGAAATTAACGTCATAAGGCTAGTAGCAGCATGATGAGAGGATTTAGGTACGATGATTCTAAGTGAAATAAGTCACACAGAAAAAGACACTTATCATAAGATATCACTTAGAGAGGGAATGTAAAAACCGCTACACTTGAACTGAATTACAAAACAGAACAGCGTCACACGTTTAGAAGACACACTATGGCTGCTTAACGGGAAAGGTGAGGTGGGGTGATGCATAAAACAAGGGTTTCAAATGAGCTCAGATACCGTTCCATAAACCCAATATGTAATAGACAAGACCTACTCCTTGCTCAGTGAACTGGACTCGACACCCCCTATTCACCGCCCAAGAATATACCTGACTAGGAAGAATCTTCAAAGCTATGTATTGATATCTCTCTGTAAATGAGTCAAGTGGGTGTAAAGCAGCATAAACAGAGCAGTGAAAAGCAGCTAAACCCCATTATAAAAATCAATTACTTTTAAAATCCCGTGAAACAAAGACAGTGAAAGAGAGAGAAATTCTTACAAAATTCGTTCAGGGGCTGTGATGCCACCTGGATTGACCATATCTAGACCCACAGCTGATTGAGACATAAGGGTGGACACTCTTGGGGCTGAGAGGTTTGGTGAGGTTGGGTGAGCAAACGCAGACCCTTTAAAGTAATACTGCATGGTACCCATCCCATGGGTCCCAAATCTCCAGGTTCAAGGGCATCTTCCTACGTCGAAAACATGCATGAGAAACCCAGAAGATGGTACACCGTGTGATCGGGAAAGGTTTCTAAAACGCACCTCATTTCTCATCTCCTTGTGCTCGGGTTCGCCATTCCAGCCACGTTAGTAGCAATCTCCCTCCGTGGAGAATCAGCACCTTTAACCTCCTGTTCCGTACAGGTTGCAATTTGTCCTGAGGATGAACGGGAAGAGGGGGAACCAATGAGAGACTAGCTCTAGGTGTTGGGACAGGCACAGGTCACTCTATTTTCCCATCAGGAAGAAGAATTAACCACAGGCTCAGCCTGCCGCCCGGAACCAGAATAGGGCCTGAAGCAATCCTGCGCTTTTGCGGCCAGCTCCGAAGAAAGCGAGTTGAAAAATGGAGCTCAGGGGCACTGCAATTCACAAACCTGCAGAGTTAGAAATGATAACTCTCGTCCACAAATATATTGAGGGAAGGCAACGAAGAGGATTTGAAAGCAAGGCAGAATTGCAGGAAACAGATTTCAGGAGGTAGATTCGAATCGCCTTTAAAGCACAGGAAAGGCGGCAAAACCTCGACCATGATGCCCTTGGCCAAAAAGGGCGTATGCGTTTTTTCCTGAATATATTCAGGAAAAAACGCATACGCCCTTTTTGGCCAACCAAGCAACCTGGAAAGGCAAATCAGCGCTACAAAGAAGTCTCGCTTCCCATCGGTCAAAAGGGCCATGCTGAATAAAGTGTCAAAACCAGAAATGCAGGACAGGCCATGGAGAAACGGGAGCCTTGCTACGCTGATGGGCGGGATGTAAATTGCCAACAGCCACTCTGGAGAAGTGTACGGTGTGTCCTGAAACCTCTAAAAAACTCAGCTTAGAGAGCATAGGGCACTTCCACTCATGGGTGTATAAATTGGGAAAAGTAAAAATCAGCAAGACACAGGCACCCCAAAGTTTAGGGCTGCTCTGTTGACAAGAACCTCCACTTCGTTACACCTTAAATATGCCAGGAAAGAAAAAAATGGATAAAGAAGTTGTGGTCCTTATGTACAATGGAATATCACTCAGCCAGGAAATCAACGTCATAAGGCTAGTAGCAGCATGATGAGTGGATTTAGGTACGACGATTCTAAGTGAAATAAGTCAACCAGAAAACGACACTTATCATAAGATATCACTTATAGAGGGAATGTAAAAACCGCTACACTTGAACTGAATTACAAAACAGAACAGCGTCACACGTTTACAAAACACACTATGGCTGCTTAACGGGAAAGGTGAGGTCGGGTGAGGCAGAAAACAAGGGTTTCAAATTAGCTCAGATACCGTTCAATAAACCCAATATGTAATAGACAAGACCTACTCCTTGCTCAGTGAACTGGATGCAAAAAACCCCTATTCACCGCCCAAGAATATATCTGACTAGGAAGAATCTTCAAAGCTATGTATTGATATCTCTCTGTAAGTGAGTCAAGTGGGTGTAAAGCAGCATAAAAACAGCAGTGAAAAGCAGCTAAACCCCATTATAAAAATCAATTACTTTTAAAAACCCGTGAAACAAAGACAGTGAAAGAGAGAGAAATTCTTACAATATTCGTTCAGGGGCTGTGATGCCACCTGGATTGACCATCTCTAGACCCACAGCTGATTGAGACATAAGGGTGGACACTCTTGGGGCTGAGAGGTTTGGTCAGGTTGGTTGAGGAAACGCAGGCCCTTTAAAGTAATACTGCGTGGTACCCATCCCATGGGTCCCAAATCTCCAAGTTCAAGGGCATCTTCCTATAACAAAAACATGCATGAGAAACCCAGAAGATGGTACACCGTGTGATCGGGAAAGGTTTCGAAAACGCACCTCATTTCTCATCTCCTTGTGCTCGGGTTGGCCATTACAGCCGCTTTACTAGCAATCTCCCTCCTTCGAGAATCAGCACCTTCAACCTCCTGTTCCGTACAGGTTGCAAATTGTCCTGAGGATGAACGGGAAGAGGGGGAACCAGTGAGAGACTAGCTCTAGGTGTTGGGACAGGCACAGGTCACTCTATTTTCCCATCAGGAAGAAGAATTAACCACAGGCTCAGCCTGCCGCCCGGAAGCAGAACAGGGCCTGAAGCAATCCTGCGCTTTTGCGGCCAGCTCCCAAAAAAACGAGTTGAAAAATCGAGCTCAGGGGCACTGCAATTCACAAACCTGCAGAGTTAGAAATGATAACTCTCGTCCACAAATATATTGAGGGAAGGCAACGAGGAGGATTTGAAAGCAAGGCAGAATTGCAGGAAACAGATTTCAGGAGGTAGAGTCGAATCGCCTTTAAAGCACAGGAAAAGCGGCAAAACCTCGACCATGATGCCCTTGGCCAAAAAGGGCGTATGCGTTTTTTCCTGAATATATTCAGGAAAAAACGCATACGCCCTTTTTGGCCAACCAAGCAACCTGGAAAGGCAAATCAGCGCTACAAAGAAGTCTCGCTTCCCATCGGTCAAAAGGGCCATGCTGAATAAAGTGTCAAAACCAGAAATGCAGGACAGGCCATGGAGAAACGGGAGCCTTACTACGCTGATGGGCGGGATGTAAATTGCCAACAGCCACTCTGGAGAAGTGTACGGTGTTTCCTGAAACATCTAAAGAACTCAGCATAGAGAGCATAAGGCACTTCCACTCATGGGCGTATAAATTGGGAAAACTAAAAATCAGGAAGACACAGGCACCCCAAAGTTTAGGGCTGCTCTGTTGACAAGAACCTCCACTTCGTTACACCTTAAATATCCCAGGAAAGAGAAAAATGGATAAGGAAGTTGTGGTCCTTATGTACAATGGCATATCACTCAGCCATGAAATCAACGTCATAAGGCTAGTAGCAGCATGATGAGTGGATTTAGGTACGACGATTCTAAGTGAAATAAGTCAACCAGAAAACAACACTTATCATAAGATATGACTTATAGAGGGAATGTAAAAACCGCTACACTTGAACTGAATTACAAAACAGAACAGAGACACACGTTTACAAAACACACTATGGCTGCTTAACGGGAAAGGTGAGGTCGGGTGAGGTAGAAAACAAGGGTTTTAAATTAGCTCAGATACCGTTCCATAAACCCAATATGTAATAGACAAGACCTACTCCTTGCTCAGTGAACTGGACTCGACACCCCCTATTCACCGCCCAAGAATATATCTGACTAGGAACAATCTTGAAAGCTATGTATTGATATCCCTCTGTAAATGAGTCAAGTGGGTGTAAAGCAGCATAAACACAGCAGTGAAAAGCAGCTAAACCCCATTATAAAAATCAATTACTTTTAAAATCCCATGAAACAAAGACAGTGAAAGGGAGAGAAATTCTTGCAAAATTCGTTCAGGGGCTGTGATGCCACCTGGATTGACCATCTCTAGACACACAGCTGATTGAGACATAAGGGTGGACACTCTTGGGGCTGAGAGGTTTGGTGAGGTTGGGTGAGCAAACACAGACCCTTTAAAGTAATACTGTGTGGTACCCATCTCATGGGTCCCAAATCTCCAGGTTCAAGGGACTCTTCCTACATCGAAAACATGCATGAGAAACCCAGAAGATGGTACACCGTGTGATCGGGAAAGGTTTCTAAAACGCACCTCATTTCTCATCTCCTTGTGCTCGGGTTCGCCATTCCAGCCGCGTTAGTAGCAATCTCCCTCCGTGGAGAATCAGCACCTTTAACCTCCTGTTCCGTACAGGTTGCAATTTGTCCTGAGGATGAACGGGAAGAGGGGGAACCAGTGAGAGACTAGCTCTAGGTGTTGGGACAGGAACAGGTCACTCTATTTTCCCATCAGGAAGAAGAATTAACCACAGGATCAGCCTGCCGCCCGGAACCAGAATAGGGCCTGAAGCAATCCTACGCTTTTGTGGCCAGCTCCCAAGAAAACGAGTTGAAAAATGGAGCTCAGGGGCACTGCAATTCACAAACCTGCAGAGTTCGAAATGATAACTCTCGTCCACAAATATATTGAGGAAAGGCAACAAAGAGGATTTGAAAGCAAGTCAGAATTGCAGGAAACAGATTTCAGGAGGTAGATTCAAATCGCCTTTAAAGCACAGGAAAAGCGGCAAAACCTCGACCATGATGCCCTTGGCCAAAAAGGGCGTCTGCGTTTTTTCCTGAATATATTCAGGAAAAAACGCAGACGCCCTTTTTGGCCAACCAAGCAACCTGGAAAGGCAAATCAGCGCTACAAAGAAGTCTCGCTTCCCATCGGTCAAAAGGGCCATGCTGAATAAAGTGTCAAAACCAGAAATGCAGGACAGGCCATGGAGAAACGGGAGCCTTGCTACGCTGATGGGCGGCATGTAAATTGCCAACAGCCACTCTGCAGAAGTGTACAGTGTGTCCTGAAACCTCTAAAAAACTCAGCTTAGAGAACATAGGGCACTTCCACTCATGGGCGTATAAATTGGGAAAACTAAAAATCAGCAAGACACAGGCACCCCAAAGTTTAGGGCTGCTCTGTTGACAAGAACCTCCACTTCGTTACACCTTAAATATCCCAGGAAAGAAAAAAATGGATAAAGAAGTTGTGGTCCTTATGTTCAATGGAATATCACTCAGCCATGAAATCAACGTCATAAGGCTAGTAGCAGCATGATGAGTGGATTTAGGTACGACGATTCTAAGTGAAATAAGTCAACCAGAAAACGACACTTATCATAAGATATCACTTATAGAGGGAATGTAAAGACCGCTACACTTGAACTGAATTACAAAACAGAACAGAGACACGCGTTTACAAAACACACTATGGCTGCTTAACGGGAAAGGTGAGGTTGGGTGAGGCAGAAAACAAGGGTTTCAAATTAGCTCAGATACCGTTCAATAAACCCAATATGTAATAGACAAGACCTACTCCTTGCTCAGTGAACTGGACTCGACACCCCCTATTCACCGCCCAAGAATATATCTGACAAGGAAGAATCTTCAAAGCTATGTATTGATATCTCTCTGTAAATGAGTCAAGTGGGTGTAAAGCAGCATAAACACAGCAGTGAAAAGCAGCTAAACCCCATTATAAAAATCAATTACTTTTAAAATCCCATGAAACAAAGACAGTGAAAGAGAGAGAAATTCTTACAAAATTCGTTCAGGGGCTGTGATGCCACCTTTGTTGACCATCTCTAGACCCACAGCTGATTGAGACATAAGGGTGGACACTCGTGGGGCTGAGAGGTTTGGTGAGGTTGGGTGAGCAAACGCAGACCCTTTAAAGTAATACTGCGTGGTACCCATCCCATGGGTCCCAAATCTCCAAGTTCAAGGGCATCTTCCTATATCAAAAACATGCATGAGAAACCCAGAAGATGGTACACCGTGCGATCGGGAAAGGTTTCTAAAACGCACCTCATTTCTCATCTCCTTGTGCTCTGGTTCGCCATTCCAGCCGAGTTACTAGCAATCTCCCTCCGTGGAGAATCAGCACCTTTAACCTCCTGTTCCGTACAGGTTGCAATTTGTCCTGAGGATGAACGGGAAGAGGGGGAACCAGTGAGAGACTAGCTCTAGGTGTTGGGACAGGCATAGGTCACTCTATTTTCCCATCAGGAAGAAGAATTAACCACAGGCTCAGCCTGCCGCCCGGAACCAGAATAGGGCCTGAAGCAATCCTGCGCTTTTGCGGCCAACTCCCAAGAAAGCGAGTTGAAAAATGGAGCTCAGGGGCACTGCAATTCACAGACCTGCAGAGTTAGAAATGATAACTCTCGTCCACAAATATATTGAGGGAAGGCAACGAAGAGGATTTGAAAGCAAGGCAGAATTGCAGAAAAAAGATTTCAGCAGGTAGATTCGAATCGCCTTTAAAACACAGGAAAAGCGGCAAAACCTCGACCATGATGCCCTTGGCCAAAAAGGGCGTATGCGTTTTTTTCCTGAATATATTCAGGAAAAAACGCATACGCCCTTTTTGGCCAACCAAGCAACCTGGAAAGGCAAATCAGCGCTACAAAGAAGTCTCGCTTCCCATCGGTCAAAAGGGCCATGCTGAATAAAGTGTCAAAACCAGAAATGCAGGACAGGCCATGGAGACACGGGAGCCTTGCTACGCTGATGGGCGGGATGTAAATTGCCAACAGCCACTCTGGAGAAGTGTACGGTGTGTCCTGAAACATCTAAAAAACTCAGCTTAGAGAGCATAGGGCACTTCCACTCATGGGCGCATGAATTGGAAAAATTAAAAATCATCAAGACACAGGCACCACAAAGTTTAGGGCTGCTCTGTTGACAAGAACCTCCACTTCGTTACACCTTAAATATCCCAGGAAAGAAAAAAATGGATAAAGAAGTTGTGGTCCTTATGTACAATGGAATATCACTCAGCCATGAAATCAACGTCATAAGGCTAGTAGCAGCATGATGAGTGGATTTAGGTACGACGATTCTAAGTGAAATAAGTCAACCAGAAAACGACACTTATCATAAGATATCACTTATAGAGGGAATGTAAAAACCGCTACACTTGAACTGAATTACAAAACAGAACAGAGACACACGTTTACAAAACACACTATGGCTTCTTAACGGGAAAGCTGAGGTCGGGTGAGGCAGAAAACAAGGGTTTCAAATTAGCTCAGATACCGTTCCATAAACCCAATATGTAATAGACAAGACCTACTCCTTGCTCAGTGAACTGGACGCAAAAACCCCCTATTCACCGCCCAAGAATATATCTGACTAGGAAGAATCTTCAAAGCTATGTATTGATATCTCTCTGTAAGTGAGTCAAGTGGGTGTAAAGCAGCATAAAAACAGCAGTGAAAAGCAGCTAAACCCCATTTTAAAAATCAATTACTTTTAAAAAGCCGTGAAACAAAGACAGTGAAAGATAGGGAAATTCTTACAATATTCGTTCAGGGGCTGTGATGCCACCTGGATTGACCATATCTAGACCCACAGCTGATTGAGACATAAGGGTGGACACTCTTGGGGCTGAGAGGTTTGGTCAGGTTGGTTGAGGAAACGCAGGCCCTTTAAAGTAATACTGCGTGGTACCCATCCCATGGGTCCAAAATCTCCAAGTTCAAGGGCATCTTCCTATAACAAAAACATGCATGAGAAACCCAGAAGATGGTACACCGTGTGATCGGGAAAGGTTTCGAAAACGCACCTCATTTCTCATCTCCTTGTGCTCGGGTTGGCCATTACAGCCGCTCTACTAGCAATCTCCCTCCTTCGAGAATCAGCACCTTCAACCTCCTGTTCCGTACAGGTTGCAAATTGTCCTGAGGATGAACGGGAAGAGGGGGAACCAGTGAGAGACTAGCTCTAGGTGTTGGGACAGGCACAGGTCACTCTATTTTCCTATCAGGAAGAAGAATTAACCACAGGCTCAGCCTGCCGCCCGGAAGCAGAACAGGGCCTGAAGCAATCCTGTGCTTTTGCGGCCAGCTCCCAAAAAAACGAGTTGAAAAATCGAGCTCAGGGGCACTGCAATTCACAAACCTGCAGAGTTATAAATGATAACTCTCGTCCACAAATATATTGAGGGAAGGCAACGAGGAGGATTTGAAAGCAAGGCAGAATTGCAGGAAACAGATTTCAGGAGGTAGAGTCGAATCGCCTTTAAAGCACAGGAAAGGCGGCAAAACCTCGACCATGATGCCCTTGGCCAAAAAGGGCGTATGCGTTTTTTCCTGAATATATTCAGGAAAAAACGCATACGCCCTTTTTGGCCAACCAAGCAACCTGGAAAGGCAAATCAGCGCTACAAAGAAGTCTCGCTTCCCATCGGTCAAAAGGGCCATGCTGAATAAAGTGTCAAAACCAGAAATGCAGGACAGGCCATGGAGAAACGGGAGCCTTGCTACGCTGATGGGCGGGATGTAAATTGCCAACAGCCACTCTGGAGAAGTGTACGGTGTGTCCTGAAACCTCTAAAAAACTCAGCTTAGAGAGCATAGGGCACTTCCACTCATGGGCGTATAAATTGGGAAAACTAAAAATCAGCAAGACACAGGCACCCCAAAGTTTAGGGCTGCTCTGTTGACAAGAACCTCCACTTCGTTACACCTTAAATATCCCAGGAAAGAGAAAAATGGATAAAGAAGTTGTGGTCCTTATGTACAATGGCATATCACTCAGCCATGAAATTAACGTCATAAGGCTAGTAGCAGCATGATGAGAGGATTTAGGTACGATGATTCTAAGTGAAATAAGTCACACAGAAAAAGACACTTATCATAAGATATCACTTAGAGAGGGAATGTAAAAACCGCTACACTTGAACTGAATTACAAAACAGAACAGCGTCACACGTTTACAAAACACACTATGGCTGCTTAACGGGAAAGGTGAGGTCAGGTGAGGTAGAAAACAAGGGTTTCAAATTAGCTCAGATACCGTTCCATAAACCCAATATGTAATAGACAAGACCTACTCCTTGCTCAGTGAACTGGACTCGACACCCCCTATTCACCGCCCAAGAATATACCTGACTAGGAAGAATCTTCAAAGCTATGTATTGATATCTCTCTGTAAATGAGTCAAGTGGGTGTAAAGCAGCATAAACAGAGCAGTGAAAAGCAGCTAAACCCCATTATAAAAATCAATTACTTTTAAAATCCCGTGAAACAAAGACAGTGAAAGAGAGAGAAATTCTTACAAAATTCGTTCAGGGGCTGTGATGCCACCTGGATTGACCATATCTAGACCCACAGCTGATTGAGACATAAGGGTGGACACTCTTGGGGCTGAGAGGTTTGGTGAGGTTGGGTGAGCAAACGCAGACCCTTTAAAGTAATACTGCATGGTACCCATCCCATGGGTCCCAAATCTCCAGGTTCAAGGGCATCTTCCTACATCGAAAACATGCATGAGAAACCCAGAAGATGGTACACCGTGTGATCGGGAAAGGTTTCTAAAACGCACCTCATTTCTCATCTCCTTGTGCTCGGGTTCGCCATTCCAGCCGCGTTAGTAGCAATCTCCCTCCGTGGAGAATCAGCACCTTTAACCTCCTGTTCCGTACAGGTTGCAATTTGTCCTGAGGATGAACGGGAAGAGGGGGAACCAATGAGAGACTAGCTCTAGGTGTTGGGACAGGCACAGGTCACTCTATTTTCCCATCAGGAAGAAGAATTAACCACAGGCTCAGCCTGCCGCCCGGAACCAGAATAGGGCCTGAAGCAATCCTGCGCTTTTGCGGCCAGCTCCGAAGAAAGCGAGTTGAAAAATGGAGCTCAGGGGCACTGCAATTCACAAACCTGCAGAGTTAGAAATGATAACTCTCGTCCACAAATATATTGAGGGAAGGCAACGAAGAGGATTTGAAAGCAAGGCAGAATTGCAGGAAACAGATTTCAGGAGGTAGATTCGAATCGCCTTTAAAGCACAGGAAAGGCGGCAAAACCTCGACCATGATGCCCTTGGCCAAAAGGGGCGTATGCGTTTTTTCTGAATATATTCAGGAAAAAACGCATACGCCCTTTTTGGCCAACCAAGCAACCTGGAAAGGCAAATCAGCGATACAAAGAAGTCTCGCTTCCCATCGGTCAAAAGGGCCATGCTGAATAAAGTGTCAAAACCAGAAATGCAGGACAGGCCATGGAGAAACGGGAGCCTTGCTACGCTGATGGGCGGGATGTAAATTGCCAACAGCCACTCTGGAGAAGTGTACGGTGTGTCCTGAAACCTCTAAAAAACTCAGCTTAGAGAGCATAGGGCACTTCCACTCATGGGTGTATAAATTGGGAAAAGTAAAAATCAGCAAGACACAGGCACCCCAAAGTTTAGGGCTGCTCTGTTGACAAGAACCTCCACTTCGTTACACCTTAAATATGCCAGGAAAGAAAAAAATGGATAAAGAAGTTGTGGTCCTTATGTACAATGGAATATCACTCAGCCAGGAAATCAACGTCATAAGGCTAGTAGCAGCATGATGAGTGGATTTAGGTACGACGATTCTAAGTGAAATAAGTCAACCAGAAAACGACACTTATCATAAGATATCACTTATAGAGGGAATGTAAAAACCGCTACACTTGAACTGAATTACAAAACAGAACAGAGACACACGTTTACAAAACACACTATGGCTGCTTAACGGGAAAGGTGAGGTCGGGTGAGGCAGAAAACAAGGGTTTCAAATTAGCTCAGATACCGTTCAATAAACCCAATATGTAATAGACAAGACCTACTCCTTGCTCAGTGAACTGGATGCAAAAAACCCCTATTCACCGCCCAAGAATATATCTGACTAGGAAGAATCTTCAAAGCTATGTATTGATATCTCTCTGTAAGTGAGTCAAGTGGGTGTAAAGCAGCATAAAAACAGCAGTGAAAAGCAGCTAAACCCCATTATAAAAATCAATTACTTTTAAAAACCCGTGAAACAAAGACAGTGAAAGAGAGAGAAATTCTTACAATATTCGTTCAGGGGCTGTGATGCCACCTGGATTGACCATCTCTAGACCCACAGCTGATTGAGACATAAGGGTGGACACTCTTGGGGCTGAGAGGTTTGGTCAGGTTGGTTGAGGAAACGCAGGCCCTTTAAAGTAATACTGCGTGGTACCCATCCCATGGGTCCCAAATCTCCAAGTTCAAGGGCATCTTCCTATAACAAAAACATGCATGAGAAACCCAGAAGATGGTACACCGTGTGATCGGGAAAGGTTTCGAAAACGCACCTCATTTCTCATCTCCTTGTGCTCGGGTTGGCCATTACAGCCGCTTTACTAGCAATCTCCCTCCTTCGAGAATCAGCACCTTCAACCTCCTGTTCCGTACAGGTTGCAAATTGTCCTGAGGATGAACGGGAAGAGGGGGAACCAGTGAGAGACTAGCTCTAGGTGTTGGGACAGGCACAGGTCACTCTATTTTCCCATCAGGAAGAAGAATTAACCACAGGCTCAGCCTGCCGCCCGGAAGCAGAACAGGGCCTGAAGCAATCCTGCGCTTTTGCGGCCAGCTCCCAAAAAAACGAGTTGAAAAATCGAGCTCAGGGGCACTGCAATTCACAAACCTGCAGAGTTAGAAATGATAACTCTCGTCCACAAATATATTGAGGGAAGGCAACGAGGAGGATTTGAAAGCAAGGCAGAATTGCAGGAAACAGATTTCAGGAGGTAGAGTCGAATCGCCTTTAAAGCACAGGAAAAGCGGCAAAACCTCGACCATGATGCCCTTGGCCAAAAAGGGCGTATGCGTTTTTTCCTGAATATATTCAGGAAAAAACGCATACGCCCTTTTTGGCCAACCAAGCAACCTGGAAAGGCAAATCAGCGCTACAAAGAAGTCTCGCTTCCCATCGGTCAAAAGGGCCATGCTGAATAAAGTGTCAAAACCAGAAATGCAGGACAGGCCATGGAGAAACGGGAGCCTTACTACGCTGATGGGCGGGATGTAAATTGCCAACAGCCACTCTGGAGAAGTGTACGGTGTTTCCTGAAACATCTAAAGAACTCAGCATAGAGAGCATAAGGCACTTCCACTCATGGGCGTATAAATTGGGAAAACTAAAAATCAGCAAGACACAGGCACCCCAAAGTTTAGGGCTGCTCTGTTGACAAGAACCTCCACTTCGTTACACCTTAAATATCCCAGGAAAGAGAAAAATGGATAAGGAAGTTGTGGTCCTTATGTACAATGGCATATCACTCAGCCATGAAATCAACGTCATAAGGCTAGTAGCAGCATGATGAGTGGATTTAGGTACGACGATTCTAAGTGAAATAAGTCAACCAGAAAACAACACTTATCATAAGATATGACTTATAGAGGGAATGTAAAAACCGCTACACTTGAACTGAATTACAAAACAGAACAGAGACACACGTTTACAAAACACACTATGGCTGCTTAACGGGAAAGGTGAGGTCGGGTGAGGTAGAAAACAAGGGTTTTAAATTAGCTCAGATACCGTTCCATAAACCCAATATGTAATAGACAAGACCTACTCCTTGCTCAGTGAACTGGACTCGACACCCCCTATTCACCGCCCAAGAATATATCTGACTAGGAACAATCTTGAAAGCTATGTATTGATATCCCTCTGTAAATGAGTCAAGTGGGTGTAAAGCAGCATAAACACAGCAGTGAAAAGCAGCTAAACCCCATTATAAAAATCAATTACTTTTAAAATCCCATGAAACAAAGACAGTGAAAGGGAGAGAAATTCTTGCAAAATTCGTTCAGGGGCTGTGATGCCACCTGGATTGACCATCTCTAGACACACAGCTGATTGAGACATAAGGGTGGACACTCTTGGGGCTGAGAGGTTTGGTGAGGTTGGGTGAGCAAACACAGACCCTTTAAAGTAATACTGTGTGGTACCCATCTCATGGGTCCCAAATCTCCAGGTTCAAGGGACTCTTCCTACATCGAAAACATGCATGAGAAACCCAGAAGATGGTACACCGTGTGATCGGGAAAGGTTTCTAAAACGCACCTCATTTCTCATCTCCTTGTGCTCGGGTTCGCCATTCCAGCCGCGTTAGTAGCAATCTCCCTCCGTGGAGAATCAGCACCTTTAACCTCCTGTTCCGTACAGGTTGCAATTTGTCCTGAGGATGAACGGGAAGAGGGGGAACCAGTGAGAGACTAGCTCTAGGTGTTGGGACAGGAACAGGTCACTCTATTTTCCCATCAGGAAGAAGAATTAACCACAGGCTCAGCCTGCCGCCCGGAACCAGAATAGGGCCTGAAGCAATCCTACGCTTTTGTGGCCAGCTCCCAAGAAAACGAGTTGAAAAATGGAGCTCAGGGGCACTGCAATTCACAAACCTGCAGAGTTCGAAATGATAACTCTCGTCCACAAATATATTGAGGAAAGGCAACAAAGAGGATTTGAAAGCAAGTCAGAATTGCAGGAAACAGATTTCAGGAGGTAGATTCAAATCGCCTTTAAAGCACAGGAAAAGCGGCAAAACCTCGACCATGATGCCCTTGGCCAAAAAGGGCGTCTGCGTTTTTTCCTGAATATATTCAGGAAAAAACGCAGACGCCCTTTTTGGCCAACCAAGCAACCTGGAAAGGCAAATCAGCGCTACAAAGAAGTCTCGCTTCCCATCGGTCAAAAGGGCCATGCTGAATAAAGTGTCAAAACCAGAAATGCAGGACAGGCCATGGAGAAACGGGAGCCTTGCTACGCTGATGGGCGGCATGTAAATTGCCAACAGCCACTCTGCAGAAGTGTACAGTGTGTCCTGAAACCTCTAAAAAACTCAGCTTAGAGAACATAGGGCACTTCCACTCATGGGCGTATAAATTGGGAAAACTAAAAATCAGCAAGACACAGGCACCCCAAAGTTTAGGGCTGCTCTGTTGACAAGAACCTCCACTTCGTTACACCTTAAATATCCCAGGAAAGAAAAAAATGGATAAAGAAGTTGTGGTCCTTATGTTCAATGGAATATCACTCAGCCATGAAATCAACGTCATAAGGCTAGTAGCAGCATGATGAGTGGATTTAGGTACGACGATTCTAAGTGAAATAAGTCAACCAGAAAACGACACTTATCATAAGATATCACTTATAGAGGGAATGTAAAGACCGCTACACTTGAACTGAATTACAAAACAGAACAGAGACACGCGTTTACAAAACACACTATGGCTGCTTAACGGGAAAGGTGAGGTTGGGTGAGGCAGAAAACAAGGGTTTCAAATTAGCTCAGATACCGTTCAATAAACCCAATATGTAATAGACAAGACCTACTCCTTGCTCAGTGAACTGGACTCGACACCCCCTATTCACCGCCCAAGAATATATCTGACAAGGAAGAATCTTCAAAGCTATGTATTGATATCTCTCTGTAAATGAGTCAAGTGGGTGTAAAGCAGCATAAACACAGCAGTGAAAAGCAGCTAAACCCCATTATAAAAATCAATTACTTTTAAAATCCCATGAAACAAAGACAGTGAAAGAGAGAGAAATTCTTACAAAATTCGTTCAGGGGCTGTGATGCCACCTTTGTTGACCATCTCTAGACCCACAGCTGATTGAGACATAAGGGTGGACACTCGTGGGGCTGAGAGGTTTGGTGAGGTTGGGTGAGCAAACGCAGACCCTTTAAAGTAATACTGCGTGGTACCCATCCCATGGGTCCCAAATCTCCAAGTTCAAGGGCATCTTCCTATATCAAAAACATGCATGAGAAACCCAGAAGATGGTACACCGTGCGATCGGGAAAGGTTTCTAAAACGCACCTCATTTCTCATCTCCTTGTGCTCTGGTTCGCCATTCCAGCCGAGTTACTAGCAATCTCCCTCCGTGGAGAATCAGCACCTTTAACCTCCTGTTCCGTACAGGTTGCAATTTGTCCTGAGGATGAACGGGAAGAGGGGGAACCAGTGAGAGACTAGCTCTAGGTGTTGGGACAGGCATAGGTCACTCTATTTTCCCATCAGGAAGAAGAATTAACCACAGGCTCAGCCTGCCGCCCGGAACCAGAATAGGGCCTGAAGCAATCCTGCGCTTTTGCGGCCAACTCCCAAGAAAGCGAGTTGAAAAATGGAGCTCAGGGGCACTGCAATTCACAGACCTGCAGAGTTAGAAATGATAACTCTCGTCCACAAATATATTGAGGGAAGGCAACGAAGAGGATTTGAAAGCAAGGCAGAATTGCAGAAAAAAGATTTCAGCAGGTAGATTCGAATCGCCTTTAAAACACAGGAAAAGCGGCAAAACCTCGACCATGATGCCCTTGGCCAAAAAGGGCGTATGCGTTTTTTCCTGAATATATTCAGGAAAAAACGCATACGCCCTTTTTGGCCAACCAAGCAACCTGGAAAGGCAAATCAGCGCTACAAAGAAGTCTCGCTTCCCATCGGTCAAAAGGGCCATGCTGAATAAAGTGTCAAAACCAGAAATGCAGGACAGGCCATGGAGACACGGGAGCCTTGCTACGCTGATGGGCGGGATGTAAATTGCCAACAGCCACTCTGGAGAAGTGTACGGTGTGTCCTGAAACATCTAAAAAACTCAGCTTAGAGAGCATAGGGCACTTCCACTCATGGGCGCATGAATTGGAAAAATTAAAAATCATCAAGACACAGGCACCACAAAGTTTAGGGCTGCTCTGTTGACAAGAACCTCCACTTCGTTACACCTTAAATATCCCAGGAAAGAAAAAAATGGATAAAGAAGTTGTGGTCCTTATGTACAATGGAATATCACTCAGCCATGAAATCAACGTCATAAGGCTAGTAGCAGCATGATGAGTGGATTTAGGTACGACGATTCTAAGTGAAATAAGTCAACCAGAAAACGACACTTATCATAAGATATCACTTATAGAGGGAATGTAAAAACCGCTACACTTGAACTGAATTACAAAACAGAACAGAGACACACGTTTACAAAACACACTATGGCTTCTTAACGGGAAAGCTGAGGTCGGGTGAGGCAGAAAACAAGGGTTTCAAATTAGCTCAGATACCGTTCCATAAACCCAATATGTATTAGACAAGACCTACTCCTTGCTCAGTGAACTGGACGCAAAAACCCCCTATTCACCGCCCAAGAATATATCTGACTAGGAAGAATCTTCAAAGCTATGTATTGATATCTCTCTGTAAGTGAGTCAAGTGGGTGTAAAGCAGCATAAAAACAGCAGTGAAAAGCAGCTAAACCCCATTTTAAAAATCAATTACTTTTAAAAAGCCGTGAAACAAAGACAGTGAAAGATAGGGAAATTCTTACAATATTCGTTCAGGGGCTGTGATGCCACCTGGATTGACCATATCTAGACCCACAGCTGATTGAGACATAAGGGTGGACACTCTTGGGGCTGAGAGGTTTGGTCAGGTTGGTTGAGGAAACGCAGTCCCTTTAAAGTAATACTGCGTGGTACCCATCCCATGGGTCCCAAATCTCCAAGTTCAAGGGCATCTTCCTATAACAAAAACATGCATGAGAAACCCAGAAGATGGTACACCGTGTGATCGGGAAAGGTTTCGAAAACGCACCTCATTTCTCATCTCCTTGTGCTCGGGTTGGCCATTACAGCCGCTTTACTAGCAATCTCCCTCCTTCGAAAATCAGCACCTTCAACCTCCTGTTCCGTACAGGTTGCAATTTGTCCTGAGGATGAACGGGAAGAGGGGGAACCAGTGAGAGACTAGATCTAGGTGTTGGGACAGGCACAGGTCACTCTATTTTCCCATCAGGAAGAAGAATTAACCACAGGCTCAGCCTGCCGCCCGGAAGCAGAACAGGGCCTGAAGCAATCCTGCGCTTTTGCGGCCAGCTCCCAAAAAAGCGAGTTGAAAAATCGAGCTCAGGGGCACTGCAATTCACAAACCTGCAGAGTTATAAATGATAACTCTCGTCCACAAATATATTGAGGGAAGGCAACGAGGAGGATTTGAAAGCAAGGCAGAATTGCAGGAAACAGATTTCAGGAGGTAGAGTCGAATCGCCTTTAAAGCACAGGAAAAGCGGCAAAACCTCGACCATGATGCCCTTGGCCAAAAAGGGCGTATGCGTTTTTTCCTGAATATATTCAGGAAAAAACGCATACGCCCTTTTTGGCCAACAAAGCAACCTGGAAAGGCAAATCAGCGCTACAAAGAAGTCTCGCTTCCCATCGGTCAAAAGGGCCATGCTGAATAAAGTGTCAAAACCAGAAATGCAGGACAGGCCATGGAGAAACGGGAGCCTTGCTACGCTGATGCGCGGGATGTAAATTGCCAACAGCCACTCTGGAGAAGTGTACGGTGTGTCCTGAAACATCTAAAAAACTCAGCTTAGAGAGCATAGGGCACTTCCACTCATGGGCGTATAAATTGGGAAAACTAAAAATCAGCAAGACACAGGCACCCCAAAGTTTAGGGCTGCTCTGTTGACAAGAACCTCCACTTCGTTACACCTTAAATATCCCAGGAAAGAGAAAAATGGATAAGGAAGTTGTGGTCCTTATGTACAATGGCATATCACTCAGCCATGAAATTAACGTCATAAGGCTAGTAGCAGCATGATGAGAGGATTTAGGTATGACGATTCTAAGTGAAATAATCACACAGAAAAAGACACTTATCATAAGATATCACTTATAGAGGGAATGTAAAAACCGCTACACTTGAACTGAATTACAAAACAGAACAGCGTCACACGTTTAGAAGACACACTATGGCTGCTTAACGGGAAAGGTGAGGTGGGGTGATGCATAAAACAAGGGTTTCAAATAGGCTCAGATACCGTTCCATACACCCAATATGTAATAGACAAGACCTACTCCTTGCTCAGTGAAGTGGACTAAACACCCCCTGTTCACCGCCCAAGAATATATCTGACTAGTAAGAATCTTAAAACCAATGTATTGATATCCCTCTGTAAGTGAGTCAAGTGGGTGTAAAGCGGCATAAACACAGCAGTGAAAAGCAGCTAAACCCCATTATAAAAATCAATTACTTTTAAAAACCCGTGAAACAAAGACAGTGAAAGAGAGAGAAATTCTTACAAAATTCGTTCAGGGGCTGTGATGCCACCTGGATTGACCATCTCTAGACCCACAGCTGATTGAGACATAAGGGTGGACACTCTTGGGGCTGAGAGGTTTGGTGAGGTTGGGTGAGCAAACGCAGACCCTTTAAAGTAATACTGCGTGGTATCCATCCCATGGGTCCAAAATCTCCAGGTTCAAGGGCATCTTCCTACATCGAAAACATGCATGAGAAACCCAGAAGATGGTACACCGTGTGATCGGGAAAGGTTTCTAAAACGCACCTCATTTCTCATCTCCTTGTGCTCGGGTTGGCCATTACAGCCGCTTTACTAGCAATCTCCCTCCTTCGAGATTCAGCACCTTTAACCTCCTGTTCCGCACAGGTTGCAATTTGTCCTGAGGATGAACGGGAAGAGGGGGAACCAGTGAGAGACTAGCTCTAGGTGTTGGGACAGGCACAGGTCACTCTATTTTCCCATCAGGAAGAAGAATTAACCACAGGCTCAGCCTGCCGCCCGGAAGCAGACCAGGCCCTGAAGCAATCTTGTGCTTTTGTGGCCAGCTCCCAAAAAAGCGAGTTGAAAAATCGAACTCAGGGGCACTGCAATTCACAAACCTGCAGAGTTAAAAATGATAACTCTCGTCCACAAATATATTGAGGGAAGGCAACGAGGAGGATTTGAAAGCAAGGCAGAATTGCAGGAAACAGAATTCAGGAGGTAGAGTCGAATCGCCTTTAAAGCACAGGAAAAGCGGCAAAACCTCGACAATGATGCCCTTGGCCAAAAAGGGCGTATGCGTTTTTTCCTGAATATATTCAGGAAAAAACGCATACGCCCTTTTTGGCCAACCAAGCAACCTGGAAAGGCAAATCAGCGCTACAAAGAAGTCTCGCTTCCCATCGGTCAAAAGGGCCATGCTGAATAAAGTGTCAAAACCAGAAATGCAGGACAGGCCATGGAGAAACGGGAGCCTTACTACGCTGATGGGCGGGATGTAAATTGCCAACAGCCACTCTGGAGAAGTGTACGGTGTTTCCTGAAACATCTAAAGAACTCAGCATAGAGAGCATAAGGCACTTCCACTCATGGGCGTATAAATTGGGAAAACTAAAAATCAGCAAGACACAGGCACCCCAAAGTTTAGGGCTGCTCTGTTGACAAGAACCTCCACTTCGTTACACCTTAAATATCCCAGGAAAGAGAAAAATGGATAAGGAAGATGTGGTCCTTATGTACAATGGCATATCACTCAGCCATGAAATCAACGTCATAAGGCTAGTAGCAGCATGATGAGTGGATTTAGGTACGACGATTCTAAGTGAAATAAGTCACACAGAAAAAGACACTTATCATAAGATATCACTTAGAGAGGGAATGTAAAAACCGCTACACTTGAACTGAATTACAAAACAGAACAGCGTCACACGTTTACAAAACACACTATGGCTGCTTAACGGGAAAGGTGAGGTCGGGTGATGTAGAAAACAAGGGTTTCAAATTAGCTCAGATACCGTTCCATAAACCCAATATGTAATAGACAAGACCTACTCCTTGCTCAGTGAACTGGACTCGACACCCCCTATTCACCGCCCAAGAATATACCTGACTAGGAAGAATCTTCAAAGCTATGTATTGATATCTCTCTGTAAATGAGTCAAGTGGATGTAAAGCAGCATAAACAGAGCAGTGAAAAGCAGCTAAACCCCATTATAAAAATCAATTACTTTTAAAATCCCGTGAAACAAAGACAGTGAAAGAGAGAGAAATTCTTACAAAATTCGTTCAGGGGCTGTGATGCCACCTGGATTGACCATATCTAGACCCACAGCTGATTGAGACATAAGGGTGGACACTCTTGGGGCTGAGAGGTTTGGTGAGGTTGGGTGAGCAAACGCAGACCCTTTAAAGTAATACTGCGTGGTATCCATCCCATGGGTCCCAAATCTCCAGGTTCAAGGGCATCTTCCTACATCGAAAACATGCATGAGAAACCCAGAAGATGGTACACCGTGTGATCGGGAAAGGTTTCTAAAACGCACCTCATTTCTCATCTCCTTGTGCTCGGGTTCGCCATTCCAGCCGCGTTAGTAGCAATCTCCCTCCGTGGAGAATCAGCACCTTTAACCTCCTGTTCCGTACAGGTTGCAATTTGTCCTGAGGATGAACGGGAAGAGGGGGAACCAATGAGAGACTAGCTCTAGGTGTTGGGACAGGCACAGGTCACTCTATTTTCCCATCAGGAAGAAGAATTAACCACAGGCTCAGCCTGCCGCCCGGAAACACAATAGGGCCTGAAGCAATCCTGCACTTTTGCGGCCAGCTCCGAAGAAAGCGAGTTGAAAAATGGAGCTCAGGGGCACAGCAATTCACAAACCTGCAGAGTTAGAAATGATAACTCTCGTCCACAAATATATTGAGGGAAGGCAACGAAGAGGATTTGAAAGCAAGGCAGAATTGCAGGAAACAGATTTCAGGAGGTAGATTCGAATCGCCTTTAAAGCACAGGAAAGGCGGCAAAACCTCGACCATGATGCCCTTGGCCAAAAGGGGCGTATGCGTTTTTTCCTGAATATATTCAGGAAAAAACGCATACGCCCTTTTTGGCCAACCAAGCAACCTGGAAAGGCAAATCAGCGCTACAAAGAAGTCTCGCTTCCCATCGGTCAAAAGGGCCATGCTGAATAAAGTGTCAAAACCAGAAATGCAGGACAGGCCATGGAGAAACGGGAGCCTTGCTACGCTGATGGGCGGGATGTAAATTGCCAACAGCCACTCTGGAGAAGTGTACGGTGTGTCCTGAAACCTCTAAAAAACTCAGCTTAGAGAGCATAGGGCACTTCCACTCATGGGTGTATAAATTGGGAAAAGTAAAAATCAGCAAGACACAGGCACCCCAAAGTTTAGGGCTGCTCTGTTGACAAGAACCTCCACTTCGTTACACCTTAAATATGCCAGGAAAGAAAAAAATGGATAAAGAAGTTGTGGTCCTTATGTACAATGGAATATCACTCAGCCAGGAAATCAACGTCATAAGGCTAGTAGCAGCATGATGAGTGGATTTAGGTACGACGATTCTAAGTGAAATAAGTCAACCAGAAAACGACACTTATCATAAGATATCACTTATAGAGGGAATGTAAAAACCGCTACACTTGAACTGAATTACAAAACAGAACAGAGACACACGTTTACAAAACACACTATGGCTGCTTAACGGGAAAGGTGAGGTCGGGTGAGGCAGAAAACAAGGGTTTCAAATTAGCTCAGATACCGTTCAATAAACCCAATATGTAATAGACAAGACCTACTCCTTGCTCAGTGAACTGGATGCAAAAAACCCCTATTCACCGCCCAAGAATATATCTGACTAGGAAGAATCTTCAAAGCTATGTATTGATATCTCTCTGTAACTGAGTCAAGTGGGTGTAAAGCAGCATAAAAACAGCAGTGAAAAGCAGCTAAACCCCATTATAAAAATCAATTACTTTTAAAAACCCGTGAAACAAAGACAGTGAAAGAGAGAGAAATTCTTACAATATTCGTTCAGGGGCTGTGATGCCACCTGGATTGACCATCTCTAGACCCACAGCTGATTGAGACATAAGGGTGGACACTCTTGGGGCTGAGAGGTTTGGTCAGGTTGGTTGAGGAAACGCAGGCCCTTTAAAGTAATACTGCGTGGTACCCATCCCATGGGTCCCAAATCTCCAAGTTCAAGGGCATCTTCCTATAACAAAAACATGCATGAGAAACCCAGAAGATGGTACACCGTGTGATCGGGAAAGGTTTCGAAAACGCACCTCATTTCTCATCTCCTTGTGCTCGGGTTGGCCATTACAGCCGCTTTACTAGCAATCTCCCTCCTTCGAGAATCAGCACCTTCAACCTCCTGTTCCGTACAGGTTGCAAATTGTCCTGAGGATGAACGGGAAGAGGGGGAACCAGTGAGAGACTAGCTCTAGGTGTTGGGACAGGCACAGGTCACTCTATTTTCCCATCAGGAAGAAGAATTAACCACAGGCTCAGCCTGCCGCCCGGAAGCAGAACAGGGCCTGAAGCAATCCTGCGCTTTTGCGGCCAGCTCCCAAAAAAACGAGTTGAAAAATCGAGCTCAGGGGCACTGCAATTCACAAACCTGCAGAGTTAGAAATGATAACTCTCGTCCACAAATATATTGAGGGAAGGCAACGAGGAGGATTTGAAAGCAAGGCAGAATTGCAGGAAACAGATTTCAGGAGGTAGAGTCGAATCGCCTTTAAAGCACAGGAAAAGCGGCAAAACCTCGACCATGATGCCCTTGGCCAAAAAGGGCGTATGCGTTTTTTCCTGAATATATTCAGGAAAAAACGCATACGCCCTTTTTGGCCAACCAAGCAACCTGGAAAGGCAAATCAGCGCTACAAAGAAGTCTCGCTTCCCATCGGTCAAAAGGGCCATGCTGAATAAAGTGTCAAAACCAGAAATGCAGGACAGGCCATGGAGAAACGGGAGCCTTACTACGCTGATGGGCGGGATGTAAATTGCCAACAGCCACTCTGGAGAAGTGTACGGTGTTTCCTGAAACATCTAAAGAACTCAGCATAGAGAGCATAAGGCACTTCCACTCATGGGCGTATAAATTGGGAAAAATAAAAATCAGGAAGACACAGGCACCCCAAAGTTTAGGGCTGCTCTGTTGACAAGAACCTCCACTTCGTTACACCTTAAATATCCCAGGAAAGAGAAAAATGGATAAGGAAGTTGTGGTCCTTATGTACAATGGCATATCACTCAGCCATGAAATCAACGTCATAAGGCTAGTAGCAGCATGATGAGTGGATTTAGGTACGACGATTCTAAGTGAAATAAGTCAACCAGAAAACAACACTTATCATAAGATATGACTTATAGAGGGAATGTAAAAACCGCTACACTTGAACTGAATTACAAAACAGAACAGAGACACACGTTTACAAAACACACTATGGCTGCTTAACGGGAAAGGTGAGGTCGGGTGAGGTAGAAAACAAGGGTTTTAAATTAGCTCAGATACCGTTCCATAAACCCAATATGTAATAGACAAGACCTACTCCTTGCTCAGTGAACTGGACTCGACACCCCCTATTCACCGCCCAAGAATATATCTGACTAGGAACAATCTTGAAAGCTATGTATTGATATCCCTCTGTAAATGAGTCAAGTGGGTGTAAAGCAGCATAAACACAGCAGTGAAAAGCAGCTAAACCCCATTATAAAAATCAATTACTTTTAAAATCCCATGAAACAAAGACAGTGAAAGGGAGAGAAATTCTTACAAAATTCGTTCAGGGGCTGTGATGCCACCTGGATTGACCATCTCTAGACCCACAGCTGATTGAGACATAAGGGTGGACACTCTTGGGGCTGAGAGGTTTGGTGAGGTTGGGTGAGCAAACACAGACCCTTTAAAGTAATACTGTGTGGTACCCATCTCATGGGTCCCAAATCTCCAGGTTCAAGGGACTCTTCCTACATCGAAAACATGCATGAGAAACCCAGAAGATGGTACACCGTGTGATCGGGAAAGGTTTCTAAAACGCACCTCATTTCTCATCTCCTTGTGCTCGGGTTCGCCATTCCAGCCGCGTTAGTAGCAATCTCCCTCCGTGGAGAATCAGCACCTTTAACCTCCTGTTCCGTACAGGTTGCAATTTGTCCTGAGGATGAACGGGAAGAGGGGGAACCAGTGAGAGACTAGCTCTAGGTGTTGGGACAGGAACAGGTCACTCTATTTTCCCATCAGGAAGAAGAATTAACCACAGGCTCAGCCTGCCGCCCGGAACCAGAATAGGGCCTGAAGCAATCCTACGCTTTTGTGGCCAGCTCCCAAGAAAACGAGTTGAAAAATGGAGCTCAGGGGCACTGCAATTCACAAACCTGCAGAGTTCGAAATGATAACTCTCGTCCACAAATATATTGAGGAAAGGCAACGAAGAGGATTTGAAAGCAAGTCAGAATTGCAGGAAACAGATTTCAGGAGGTAGATTCAAAACGCCTTTAAAGCACAGGAAAAGCGGCAAAACCTCGACCATGATGCCCTTGGCCAAAAAGGGCGTCTGCGTTTTTTCCTGAATATATTCAGGAAAAAACGCAGACGCCCTTTTTGGCCAACCAAGCAACCTGGAAAGGCAAATCAGCGCTACAAAGAAGTCTCGCTTCCCATCGGTCAAAAGGGCCATGCTGAATAAAGTGTCAAAACCAGAAATGCAGGACAGGCCATGGAGAAACGGGAGCCTTGCTATGCTGATGGGCGGCATGTAAATTGCCAACAGCCACTCTGCAGAAGTGTACAGTGTGTCCTGAAACCTCTAAAAAACTCAGCTTAGAGAACATAGGGCACTTCCACTCATGGGCGTATAAATTGGGAAAACTAAAAATCAGCAAGACACAGGCACCCCAAAGTTTAGGGCTGCTCTGTTGACAAGAACCTCCACTTCGTTACACCTTAAATATCCCAGGAAAGAAAAAAATGGATAAAGAAGTTGTGGTCCTTATGTTCAATGGAATATCACTCAGCCATGAAATCAACGTCATAAGGCTAGTAGCAGCATGATGAGTGGATTTAGGTACGACGATTCTAAGTGAAATAAGTCAACCAGAAAACGACACTTATCATAAGATATCACTTATAGAGGGAATGTAAAGACCGCTACACTTGAACTGAATTACAAAACAGAACCGAGACACACGTTTACAAAACACACTATGGCTGCTTAACGGGAAAGGTGAGGTTGGGTGAGGCAGAAAACAAGGGTTTCAAATTAGCTCAGATACCGTTCAATAAACCCAATATGTAATAGACAAGACCTACTCCTTGCTCAGTGAACTGGACTCGACACCCCCTATTCACCGCCCAAGAATATATCTGACAAGGAAGAATCTTCAAAGCTATGTATTGATATCTCTCTGTAAATGAGTCAAGTGGGTGTAAAGCAGCATAAACACAGCAGTGAAAAGCAGCTAAACCCCATTATAAAAATCAATTACTTTTAAAATCCCATGAAACAAAGACAGTGAAAGAGAGAGAAATTCTTACAAAATTCGTTCAGGGGCTGTATTGCCACCTTTGTTGACCATCTCTAGACCCACAGCTGATTGAGACATAAGGGTGGACACTCGTGGGGCTGAGAGGTTTGGTGAGGTTGGGTGAGCAAACGCAGACCCTTTAAAGTAATACTGCGTGGTACCCATCCCATGGGTCCCAAATCTCCAAGTTCAAGGGCATCTTCCTATATCAAAAACATGCATGAGAAACCCAGAAGATGGTACACCGTGCGATCGGGAAAGGTTTCTAAAACGCACCTCATTTCTCATCTCCTTGTGCTCTGGTTCGCCATTCCAGCCGAGTTACTAGCAATCTCCCTCCGTGGAGAATCAGCACCTTTAACCTCCTGTTCCGTACAGGTTGCAATTTGTCCTGAGGATGAACGGGAAGAGGTGGAACCAATGAGAGACTAGCTCTAGGTGTTGGGACAGGCATAGGTCACTCTATTTTCCCATCAGGAAGAAGAATTAACCACAGGCTCAGCCTGCCGCCCGGAACCAGAATAGGGCCTGAAGCAATCCTGCGCTTTTGCGGCCAACTCCCAAGAAAGCGAGTTGAAAAATGGAGCTCAGGGGCACTGCAATTCACAGACCTGCAGAGTTAGAAATGATAACTCTCGTCCACAAATATATTGAGGGAAGGCAACGAAGAGGATTTGAAAGCAAGGCAGAATTGCAGAAAAAAGATTTCAGCAGGTAGATTCGAATCGCCTTTAAAACACAGGAAAAGCGGCAAAACCTCGACCATGATGCCCTTGGCCAAAAAGGGCGTATGCGTTTTTTCCTGAATATATTCAGGAAAAAACGCAGACGCCCTTTTTGGCCAACCAAGCAACCTGGAAAGGCAAATCAGCGCTACAAAGAAGTCTCGCTTCCCATCGGTCAAAAGGGCCATGCTGAATAAAGTGTCAAAACCAGAAATGCAGGACAGGCCATGGAGACACGGGAGCCTTGCTACGCTGATGGGCGGGATGTAAATTGCCAACAGCCACTCTGGAGAAGTGTACGGTGTGTCCTGAAACATCTAAAAAACTCAGCTTAGAGAGCATAGGGCACTTCCACTCATGGGCGCATGAATTGGAAAAATTAAAAATCATCAAGACACAGGCACCACAAAGTTTAGGGCTGCTCTGTTGACAAGAACCTCCACTTCGTTACACCTTAAATATCCCAGGAAAGAAAAAAATGGATAAAGAAGTTGTGGTCCTTATGTACAATGGAATATCACTCAGCCATGAAATCAACGTCATAAGGCTAGTAGCAGCATGATGAGTGGATTTAGGTACGACGATTCTAAGTGAAATAAGTCAACCAGAAAACGACACTTATCATAAGATATCACTTAGAGAGGGAATGTAAAAACCGCTACACTTGAACTGAATTACAAAACAGAACAGAGACACACGTTTACAAAACACACTATGGCTTCTTAACGGGAAAGCTGAGGTCGGGTGAGGCAGAAAACAAGGGTTTCAAATTAGCTCAGATACCGTTCCATAAACCCAATATGTATTAGACAAGACCTACTCCTTGCTCAGTGAACTGGACGCAAAAACCCCCTATTCACCGCCCAAGAATATATCTGACTAGGAAGAATCTTCAAAGCTATGTATTGATATCTCTCTGTAAGTGAGTCAAGTGGGTGTAAAGCAGCATAAAAACAGCAGTGAAAAGCAGCTAAACCCCATTTTAAAAATCAATTACTTTTAAAAAGCCGTGAAACAAAGACAGTGAAAGATAGGGAAATTCTTACAATATTCGTTCAGGGGCTGTGATGCCACCTGGATTGACCATATCTAGACCCACAGCTGATTGAGACATAAGGGTGGACACTCTTGTGGCTGAGAGGTTTGGTCAGGTTGGTTGAGGAAACGCAGTCCCTTTAAAGTAATACTGCGTGGTACCCATCCCATGGGTCCCAAATCTCCAAGTTCAAGGGCATCTTCCTATAACAAAAACATGCATGAGAAACCCAGAAGATGGTACACCGTGTGATCGGGAAAGGTTTCGAAAACGCACCTCATTTCTCATCTCCTTGTGCTCGGGTTGGCCATTACAGCCGCTTTACTAGCAATCTCCCTCCTTCGAGAATCAGCACCTTCAACCTCCTGTTCCGTACAGGTTGCAATTTGTCCTGAGGATGAACGGGAAGAGGGGGAACCAGTGAGAGACTAGATCTAGGTGTTGGGACAGGCACAGGTCACTCTATTTTCCCATCAGGAAGAAGAATTAACCACAGGCTCAGCCTGCCGCCCGGAAGCAGAACAGGGCCTGAAGCAATCCTGCGCTTTTGCGGCCAGCTCCCAAAAAAGCGAGTTGAAAAATCGAGCTCAGGGGCACTGCAATTCACAAACCTGCAGAGTTAGAAATGATAACTCTCGTCCACAAATATATTGAGGGAAGGCAACGAGGAGGATTTGAAAGCAAGGCAGAATTGCAGGAAACAGATTTCAGGAGGTAGAGTCGAATCGCCTTTAAAGCACAGGAAAAGCGGCAAAACCTCGACCATGATGCCCTTGGCCAAAAAGGGCGTATGCGTTTTTTCCTGAATATATTCAGGAAAAAACGCATACGCCCTTTTTGGCCAACCAAGCAACCTGGAAAGGCAAACCAGCGCTACAAAGAAGTCTCGCTTCCCATCGGTCAAAAGGGCCATGCTGAATAAAGTGTCAAAACCAGAAATGCAGGACAGGCCATGGAGAAACGGGAGCCTTGCTACGCTGATGCGCGGGATGTAAATTGCCAACAGCCACTCTGGAGAAGTGTACGGTGTGTCGTGAAACATCTAAAAAACTCAGCTTAGAGAGCATAGGGCACTTCCACTCATGGGCGTATAAATTGGGAAAACTAAAAATCAGCAAGACACAGGCACCCCAAAGTTTAGGGCTGCTCTGTTGACAAGAACCTCCACTTCGTTACACCTTAAATATCCCAGGAAAGAGAAAAATGGATAAGGAAGTTGTGGTCCTTATGTACAATGGCATATCACTCAGCCATGAAATTAACGTCATAAGGCTAGTAGCAGCATGATGAGAGGATTTAGGTATGACGATTCTAAGTGAAATAAGTCACACAGAAAAAGACACTTATCATAAGATATCACTTATAGAGGGAATGTAAAAACCGCTACACTTGAACTGAATTACAAAACAGAACAGCGTCACACGTTTAGAAGACACACTATGGCTGCTTAACGGGAAAGGTGAGGTGGGGTGATGCATAAAACAAGGGTTTCAAATAGGCTCAGATACCGTTCCATACACCCAATATGTAATAGACAAGACCTACTCCTTGCTCAGTGAACTGGATTCAACACCCCCTGTTCACCGCCCAAGAATATATCTGACTAGTAAGAATCTTAAAACCAATGTATTGATATCCCTCTGTAAGTGAGTCAAGTGGGTGTAAAGCGGCATAAACACAGCAGTGAAAAGCAGCTAAACCCCATTATAAAAATCAATTACTTTTAAAAACCCGTGAAACAAAGACAGTGAAAGAGAGAGAAATTCTTACAAAATTCGTTCAGGGGCTGTGATGCCACCTGGATTGACCATCTCTAGACCCACAGCTGATTGAGACATAAGGGTGGACACTCTTGGGGCTGAGAGGTTTGGTGAGGTTGGGTGAGCAAACGCAGACCCTTTAAAGTAATACTGCGTGGTATCCATCCCATGGGTCCAAAATCTCCAGGTTCAAGGGCATCTTCCTACATCGAAAACATGCATGAGAAACCCAGAAGATGGTACACCGTGTGATCGGGAAAGGTTTCTAAAACGCACCTCATTTCTCATCTCCTTGTGCTCGGGTTGGCCATTACAGCCGCTTTACTAGCAATCTCCCTCCTTCGAGAATCAGCACCTTTAACCTCCTGTTCCGTACAGGTTGCAATCTGTCCTGAGGATGAACGGGAAGAGGGGGAACCAGTGAGAGACTAGCTCTAGGTGTTGGGACAGGCACAGGTCACTCTATTTTCCCATCAGGAAGAAGAATTAACCACAGGCTCAGCCTGCCGCCCGGAACCACAATAGGGCCTGACGCAATCCTGCGCTTTTGCGGCCAGCTCCCAAGAAAGCGAGTTGAAAAATGGAGCTCAGGGGCACTGCAATTCACAAACCTGCAGAGTTAGAAATGATAACTCTCGTCCACAAATATATTGAGGGAAGGCAACGAAGAGGATTTGAAAGCAAGGCAGAATTGCAGGAAACAGATTTCAGGAGGTAGATTCGAATCGCCTTTAAAGCACAGGAAAGGCGGCAAAACCTCGACCATGATGCCCTTGGCCAAAAAGGGCGTATGCGTTTTTTCCTGAATATATTCAGGAAAAAACGCAGACGCCCTTTTTGGCCAACCAAGCAACCTGGAAAGGCAAATCAGCGCTACAAAGAAGTCTCGCTTCCCATCGGTCAAAAGGGCCATGCTGAATAAAGTGTCAAAACCAGAAATGCAGGACAGGCCATGGTGAAACGGGAGCCTTGCTACGCTGATGGGCGGGATGTAAATTGCCAACAGCCACTCTGGAGAAGTGTACGGTGTTTCCTGAAACATCTAAAAAACTCAGCATAGAGAGCATAAGGCACTTCCACTCATGGGCGTATAAATTGGGAAAACTAAAAATCAGCAAGACACAGGCACCCCAAAGTTTAGGGCTGCTCTGTTGACAAGAACCTCCACTTCGTTACACCTTAAATATCCCAGGAAAGAGAAACATGGATAAGGAAGTTGTGGTCCTTATGTACAATGGCATATCACTCAGCCATGAAATTAACGTCATAAGGCTAGTAGCAGCATGATGAGAGGATTTAGGTACGACGATTCTAAGTGAAATAAGTCACACAGAAAAAGACACTTATCATAAGATATCACTTAGAGAGGGAATGTAAAAACCGCTACACTTGAACTGAATTACAAAACAGAACAGCGTCACACGTTTACAAAACACACTATGGCTGCTTAACGGGAAAGGTGAGGTCGGGTGAGGTAGAAAACAAGGGTTTCAAATTAGCTCAGATACCGTTCCATAAACCCAATATGTAATAGACAAGACCTACTCCTTGCTCAGTGAACTGGACTCGACACCCCCTATTCACCGCCCAAGAATATACCTGACTAGGAAGAATCTTCAAAGCTATGTATTGATATCTCTCTGTAAATGAGTCAAGTGGATGTAAAGCAGCATAAACAGAGCAGTGAAAAGCAGCTAAACCCCATTATAAAAATCAATTACTTTTAAAATCCCGTGAAACAAAGACAGTGAAAGAGAGAGAAATTCTTACAAAATTCGTTCAGGGGCTGTGATGCCACCTGGATTGACCATATCTAGACCCACAGCTGATTGAGACATAAGGGTGGACACTCTTGGGGCTGAGAGGTTTGGTGAGGTTGGGTGAGCAAACGCAGACCCTTTAAAGTAATACTGCGTGGTATCCATCCCATGGGTCCCAAATCTCCAGGTTCAAGGGCATCTTCCTACATCGAAAACATGCATGAGAAACCCAGAAGATGGTACACTGTGTGATCGGGAAAGGTTTCTAAAACGCACCTCATTTCTCATCTCCTTGTGCTCGGGTTCGCCATTCCAGCCGCGTTAGTAGCAATCTCCCTCCGTGGAGAATCAGCACCTTTAACCTCCTGTTCCGTACAGGTTGCAATTTGTCCTGAGGATGAACGGGAAGAGGGGGAACCAATGAGAGACTAGCTCTAGGTGTTGGGACAGGCACAGGTCACTCTATTTTCCCATCAGGAAGAAGAATTAACCACAGGCTCAGCCTGCCGCCCGGAACCACAATAGGGCCTGAAGCAATCCTGCGCTTTTGCGGCCAGCTCCCAAGAAAGCGAGTTGAAAAATGGAGCTCAGGGGCACTGCAATTCACAAACCTGCAGAGTTATAAATGATAACTCTCGTCCACAAATATATTGAGGGAAGGCAACGAGGAGGATTTGAAAGCAAGGCAGAATTGCAGGAAACAGATTTCAGGAGGTAGAGTCGAATCGCCTTTAAAGCACAGGAAAAGCGGCAAAACCTCGACCATGATGCCCTTGGCCAAAAAGGGCGTATGCGTTTTTTCCTGAATATATTCAGGAAAAAACGCATACGCCCTTTTTGGCCAACCAAGCAACCTGGAAAGGCAAATCAGCGCTACAAAGAAGTCTCGCTTCCCATCGGTCAAAAGGGCCATGCTGAATAAAGTGTCAAAACCAGAAATGCAGGACAGGCCATGGAGAAACGGGAGCCTTGCTACGCTGATGGGCGGGATGTAAATTGCCAACAGCCACTCTGGAGAAGAGTACGGGGTGTCCTGAAACATCTAAAAA
The DNA here is from genome assembly GCF_965194805.1 of Balaenoptera borealis. Classification (NCBI taxonomy): domain Eukaryota; kingdom Metazoa; phylum Chordata; class Mammalia; order Artiodactyla; family Balaenopteridae; genus Balaenoptera; species Balaenoptera borealis. The sequence continues at coordinate 169,814 of NW_028122976.1, forward strand.
ACTCAGCTTAGAGAGCATAGGGCACTTCCACTCATGGGCGTATAAATTGGGAAAACTAAAAATCAGCAAGACACAGGCACCCCAAAGTTTAGGGCTGCTCTGTTGACAAGAACCTCCACTTCGTTACACCTTAAATATCCCAGGAAAGAGAAAAATGGATAAGGAAGTTGTGGTCCTTATGTACAATGGCATATCACTCAGCCATGAAATTAACGTCATAAGGCTAGTAGCAGCATGATGAGAGGATTTAGGTACGACGATTCTAAGTGAAATAAGTCACACAGAAAAAGACACTTATCATAAGATATCACTTATAGAGGGAATGTAAAAACCGCTACACTTGAACTGAATTACAAAACAGAACAGCGTCACACGTTTAGAAGACACACTATGGCTGCTTAACGGGAAAGGTGAGGTGGGGTGATGCATAAAACAAGGGTTTCAAATAGGCTCAGATACCGTTCCATACACCTAATATGTAATAGACAAGACCTACTCCTTGCTCAGTGAAGTGGACTAAACACCCCCTGTTCACCGCCCAAGAATATATCTGACTAGTAAGAATCTTAAAACCAATGTATTGATATCCCTCTGTAAGTGAGTCAAGTGGGTGTAAAGCGGCATAAACACAGCAGTGAAAAGCAGCTAAACCCCATTATAAAAATCAATTACTTTTAAAAACCCGTGAAACAAAGACAGTGAAAGAGAGAGAAATTCTTACAAAATTCGTTCAGGGGCTGTGATGCCACCTGGATTGACCATCTCTAGACCCACAGCTGATTGAGACATAAGTGTGGACACTCTTGGGGCTGAGAGGTTTGGTGAGGTTGGGTGAGCAAACGCAGACCCTTTAAAGTAATACTGCGTGGTATCCATCCCATGGGTCCAAAATCTCCAGGTTCAAGGGCATCTTCCTACATCGAAAACATGCATGAGAAACCCAGAAGATGGTACACCGTGTGATCGGGAAAGGTTTCTAAAACGCACCTCATTTCTCATCTCCTTGTGCTCGGGTTCGCCATTCCAGCCGCGTTAGTAGCAATCTCCCTCCGTGGAGAATCAGCACCTTTAACCTCCTGTTCCGTACAGGTTGCAATTTGTCCTGAGGATGAACGGGAAGAGGGGGAACCAGTGAGAGACTAGCTCTAGGTGTTGGGACAGGCACAGGTCACTCTATTTTCCCATCAGGAAGAAGAATTAACCACAGGCTCAGCCTGCCGCCCGGAACCAGAATAGGGCCTGAAGCAATCCTGCGCTTTTGCGGCCAACTCCCAAGAAAGCGAGTTGAAAAATGGAGCTCAGGGGCACTGCAATTCACAGACCTGCAGAGTTAGAAATGATAACTCTCGTCCACAAATATATTGAGGGAAGGCAACGAAGAGGATTTGAAAGCAAGGCAGAATTGCAGAAAAAAGATTTCAGCAGGTAGATTCGAATCGCCTTTAAAACACAGGAAAAGCGGCAAAACCTCGACCATGATGCCCTTGGCCAAAAAGGGCGTATGCGTTTTTTCCTGAATATATTCAGGAAAAAACGCATACGCCCTTTTTGGCCAACCAAGCAACCTGGAAAGGCAAATCAGCGCTACAAAGAAGTCTCGCTTCCCATCGGTCAAAAGGGCCATGCTGAATAAAGTGTCAAAACCAGAAATGCAGGACAGGCCATGGAGAAACGGGAGCCTTGCTACGCTGATGGGCGGGATGTAAATTGCCAACAGCCACTCTGGAGAAGTGTATGGTGTGTCCTGAAACATCTAAAAAACTCAGCTTAGAGAGCATAGGGCACTTCCACTCATGGGCGCATGAATTGGAAAAATTAAAAATCAGCAAGACACAGGCACCACAAAGTTTAGGGCTGCTCTGTTGACAAGAACCTCCACTTCGTTACACCTTAAATATCCCAGGAAAGAAAAAAATGGATAAAGAAGTTGTGGTCCTTATGTACAATGGAATATCACTCAGCCATGAAATCAACGTCATAAGGCTAGTAGCAGCATGATGAGTGGATTTAGGTACGACGATTCTAAGTGAAATAAGTCAACCAGAAAACGACACTTATCATAAGATATCACTTATAGAGGGAATGTAAAAACCGCTACACTTGAACTGAATTACAAAACAGAACAGAGACACACGTTTACAAAACACACTATGGCTTCTTAACGGGAAACGTGAGGTCGGGTGAGGCAGAAAACAAGGGTTTCAAATTAGCTCAGATACCGTTCCATAAACCCAATATGTATTAGACAAGACCTACTCCTTGCTCAGTGAACTGGACGCAAAAACCCCCTATTCACTGCCCAAGAATATATCTGACTAGGAAGAATCTTCAAAGCTATGTATTGATATCTCTCTGTAAGTGAGTCAAGTGGGTGTAAAGCAGCATAAAAACAGCAGTGAAAAGCAGCTAAACCCCATTATAAAAATCAATTACTTTTAAAATCCCGTGAAACAAAGACAGTGAAAGAGAGAGAAATTCTTACAAAATTCGTTCAGGGGCTGTGATGCCACCTGGATTGACCATATCTAGACCCACAGCTGATTGAGACATAAGGGTGGACACTCTTGGGGCTGAGAGGTTTGGTGAGGTTGGGTGAGCAAACGCAGACCCTTTAAAGTAATACTGCGTGGTATCCATCCCATGGGTCCCAAATCTCCAGGTTCAAGGGCATCTTCCTACATCGAAAACATGCATGAGAAACCCAGAAGATGGTACACTGTGTGATCGGGAAAGGTTTCTAAAACGCACCTCATTTCTCATCTCCTTGTGCTCGGGTTCGCCATTCCAGCCGCGTTAGTAGCAATCTCCCTCCGTGGAGAATCAGCACCTTTAACCTCCTGTTCCGTACAGGTTGCAATTTGTCCTGAGGATGAACGGGAAGAGGGGGAACCAATGAGAGACTAGCTCTAGGTGTTGGGACAGGCACAGGTCACTCTATTTTCCCATCAGGAAGAAGAATTAACCACAGGCTCAGCCTGCCGCCCGGAAGCAGAATAGGGCCTGAAGCAATCCTGCGCTTTTGCGGCCAGCTCCGAAGAAAGCGAGTTGAAAAATGGAGCTCAGGGGCACTGCAATTCACAAACCTGCAGAGTTAGAAATGATAACTCTCGTCCACAAATATATTGAGGGAAGGCAACGAGGAGGATTTGAAAGCAAGGCAGAATTGCAGGAAACAGATTTCAGGAGGTAGAGTCGAATCGCCTTTAAAGCACAGGAAAAGCGGCAAAACCTCGACCATGATGCCCTTGGCCAAAAAGGGCGTATGCGTTTTTTCCTGAATATATTCAGGAAAAAACGCATACGCCCTTTTTGGCCAACCAAGCAACCTGGAAAGGCAAATCAGCGCTACAAAGAAGTCTCGCTTCCCATCGGTCAAAAGGGCCATGCTGAATAAAGTGTCAAAACCAGAAATGCAGGACAGGCCATGGAGAAACGGGAGCCTTGCTACGCTGATGGGCGGGATGTAAATTGCCAACAGCCACTCTGGAGAAGAGTACGGGGTGTCCTGAAACATCTAAAAAACTCAGCTTAGAGAGCATAGGGCACTTCCACTCATGGGCGTATAAATTGGGAAAACTAAAAATCAGCAAGACACAGGCACCCCAAAGTTTAGGGCTGCTCTGTTGACAAGAACCTCCACTTCGTTACACCTTAAATATCCCAGGAAAGAGAAAAATGGATAAGGAAGTTGTGGTCCTTATGTACAATGGCATATCACTCAGCCATGAAATTAACGTCATAAGGCTAGTAGCAGCATGATGAGAGGATTTAGGTACGACGATTCTAAGTGAAATAAGTCACACAGAAAAAGACACTTATCATAAGATATCACTTATAGAGGGAATGTAAAAACCGCTACACTTGAACTGAATTACAAAACAGAACAGCGTCACACGTTTAGAAGACACACTATGGCTGCTTAACGGGAAAGGTGAGGTGGGGTGATGCATAAAACAAGGGTTTCAAATAGGCTCAGATACCGTTCCATACACCCAATATGTAATAGACAAGACCTACTCCTTGCTCAGTGAACTGGACTCAACACCCCCTGTTCACCGCCCAAGAATATATCTGACTAGTAAGACTCTTAAAACCAATGTATTGATATCCCTCTGTAAGTGAGTCAAGTGGGTGTAAAGCGGCATAAACACAGCAGTGAAAAGCAGCTAAACCCCATTATAAAAATCAATTACTTTTAAAAACCCGTGAAACAAAGACAGTGAAAGAGAGAGAAATTCTTACAAAATTCGTTCAGGGGCTGTGATGCCACCTGGATTGACCATCTCTAGACCCACAGCTGATTGAGACATAAGGGTGGACACTCTTGGGGCTGAGAGGTTTGGTGAGGTTGGGTGAGCAAACGCAGACCCTTTAAAGTAATACTGCGTGGTATCCATCCCATGGGTCCAAAATCTCCAGGTTCAAGGGCATCTTCCTACATCGAAAACATGCATGAGAAACCCAGAAGATGGTACACCGTGTGATCGGGAAAGGTTTCTAAAACGCACCTCATTTCTCATCTCCTTGTGCTCGGGCTCGCCATTCCAGCCGCTTTACTAGCAATCTCCCTCCTTGGAGAATGAGCACCTTTAACCTCCTGTTCTGTACAGGTTGCAAATTTGTCCTGAGGATGAACGGGAAGAGGGGGAACCAATGAGAGACTAGGTCTAGGTGTGGGGACAGGCACAGGTCACTCTATTTTCTCATCAGGAAAAAGAATTAACCACAGGCTCAGCCTGCCGCCCGGAACCACAATAAGGCCTGAAGCAATCCTGCGCTTTTGCGGCCAGCTCCCAAGAAAGCGATTTGAAAAGTGGAGCTCAGGGGCACTGCAATTCACAAACCTGCATAGTTAGAAATGATAACTCTCGTCCACAAATATATTGAGGGAAGGCAACAAAGAGGATTTGAAAGCAAGGCAGAATTGCAGGAAACAGATTTCACGAGGTAGATTCGAATCGCCTTTAAAGCACAGGAAAAGCGGCAAAACTTCGACCATGATGCCCTTGGCCAAAAAGGGCGTATGCGTTTTTTCTTGAATATATTCAGGAAAAAACGCATACGCCCTTTTTGGCCAACCAAGCAACCTGGAAAGGCAAATCAGCGCTACAAAGAAGTCTCGCTTCCCATCGGTCAAAAGGGCCATGCTGAATAAAGTGTCAAAACCAGAAATGCAAGACAGGCCATGGAGAAACGGGAGCCTTGCTACGCTGATGGGCGGGATTTAAATTGCCAACAGCCACTCTGGAGAAGTGTACGGTGTGTCCTGAAACATCTAAAACACTCAGCTTAGAGAGCATAGGGCACTTCCACTCATGGGCGTATAAATTGGGAAAACTAAAAATCAGCAAGACACAGGCACCCCAAAGTTTAGGGCTGCTCTGTTGACAAGAACCTCCACTTCATTACACCTTAAATATCCCAGGAAAGAGAAAAATGGATAAAGAAGTTGTGGTCCTTATGTACAATGGAATATCACTCAGGCATGAAATCAACGTCATAAGGCTAGTAGCAGCATGATGAGAGGATTTAGGTACGACGATTCTAAGTGAAATAAGTCACACAGAAAAAGACACTTATCATAAGATATCACTTAGAGAGGGAATGTAAAAACCGCTACACTTGAACTGAATTACAAAACAGAACAGCGTCACACGTTTAGAAGACACACTATGGCTGCTTAACGGGAAAGGTGAGGTGGGGTGATGCATAAAACAAGGGTTTCAAATTAGCTCAGATACCGTTCCATAAACCCAATATGTAATAGACAAGACCTACTCCTTGCTCAGTGAACTGGACTCAACACCCCCTGTTCACCGCCCAAGAATATATCTGACTAGTAAGACTCTTAAAACCAATGTATTGATATCCCTCTGTAAGTGAGTCAAGTGGGTGTAAAGCGGCATAAACCCAGCAGTGAAAAGCAGCTAAACCCCATTATAAAAATCAATTACTTTTAAAAACCCGTGAAACAAAGACAGTGAAAGAGAGAGAAATTCATACAGAATTCGTTCAGGGGCTGGGATGCCACCTTTATTGACCATCTCTAGACCCACAGCTGATTGAGTCATAAGGGTGGACACTCTTGGGGCTGAGAGGTTTGGTGAGGTTGGGTGAGCAAACGCAGACCCTTTAAAGTAATACTGTGTGGTATCCATCCCATGGGTCCAAAATCTCCAGGTTCAAGGGCATCTTCCTACATCGAAAACATGCATGAGAAACCCAGAAGATGGTACACCGTGTGATCGGGAAAGGTTTCTAAAACGCACCTCATTTCTCATCTCCTTGTGCTGGGGTTGGCCATTACAGCCGCTTTACTAGCAATCTCCCTCCTTGGAGAATCAGCCCCTTTAACCTTCTGTTCCCTACAGGTTGCAATTTGTCCTGAGGATAAACGGGAAGAGGGGGAACCAATGAGAGACTAGCTCTAGGTATTGGGACAGCCACATGTCACTCTATTTTCCCATCAGGAAGAAGGATTAACCACAGGCTCAGCCTGCCGCCCGGAAGCAGAACAGGGCCTGAAGCAATCCTGTGCTTTTGCGGCCAGCTCCCAAAAAAGCGAGTTGAAAAATGGAGCTCAGGGGCACTGCAATTCACAAACCTGCAGAGTTATAAATGGTAACTCTCGTCCACAAATATATTGAGGGAAGGCAACGAAGAGGATTTGAAAGCATAGCAGAATTGCAGGAAACTGATTTCAGGAGGTAGAGTCGAATCGCCTTTAAAGCACAGGAAAAGCGGCAAAACCTCGACAATGATGCCCTTGGCCAAAAAGGGCGTATGCGTTTTTTCCTGAATATATTCAGGAAAAAACGCATACGCCCTTTTTGGCCAACCAAGCAACCTGGAAAGGCAAATTAGCGCTACAAAGAAGTCTCGCTTCCCATCGGTCAAAAGGGCCATGCTGAATAAAGTGTCAAAACCAGAAATGCAGGACAGGCCATGGAGAAACGGGAGCCTTGCTACGCTGATGGGCGGGATGTAAATTGCCAACAGCCAATCTGGAGAAGTGTACGGTGTGTCCTGAAACACCTAAAAAACTCAGCTTAGAGAGCATAGGGCACTTCCACTCATGGGCGTATAAATTGGGAAAACTAAAAATCAGCAAGACACAGGCACCCCAAAGTTTAGGGCTGCTCTGTTGACAAGAACCTCCACTTCATTACACCTTAAATATCCCAGGAAAGAGAAAAATGGATAAAGAAGTTGTGGTCCTTATGTACAATGGAATATCACTCAGGCATGAAATCAACGTCATAAGGCTGGAAGCAGCATGATGAGTGGATTTAGGTACGACGATTCTAAGTGAAATAAGTCACAGAGAAAGACACTTATCGTAAGATATCACTTATAGAGGGAATGTAAAATCCGCTACACTTGAACTGAATTACAAAACAGAACAGCGTCACACGTTTAGAAAACACACTATGGCTGCTTAACGGGAAAGGTGAGGTGGGGTGATGCATAAAACAAGGGTATCAAATTAGCTCAGATACTGTTCCATAAACCCAATATGTAACAGACAAGACCTACTCCTTGCTCAGTGAACTGGACTCAATACCCCCTGTTCACCGCCCAAGAATATATCTGACTAGTAAGACTCTTAAAACCAATGTATTGATATCTCTCTGTAAGTGAGTCAAGTGGGTGTAAATCGGCATAAACACAGCAGTGAAAAGCAGCTAAACCCCATTATAAAAGTCAATTACTTTTAAAAACCCGTGAAACAAAGACAGTGAAACAGAGAGAAATTCATACAGAATTCGTTCAGGGGCTGGGATGCCACCTTTATTGACCATCTCTAGACCCACAGCTGATTGAGACATAAGGGTGGACACTCTTGGGGCTGAGAGGTTTGGTGAGGTTGGGTGAGCAAACGCAGACCCTTTAAAGTAATACTGCGTGGTACCCATCCCATGGGTCCAAAATCTCCAGGTTCAAGGGCATCTTCCTACATCGAAAACATGCATGAGAAACCCAGAAGACGGTACACCGTGTGATCGGGAAAGGTTTCTAAAACGCACCTCATTTCTCATCTCCTTGTGCTCGGGCTCGCCATTACAGCCACTTTACTAGCAATCTCCCTCCTTGGAGAATCAGCACCTTTAACCTCCTGTTCCGAACAGGTTGCAATTTGTCCTGAGGATGAACGGGAAGAGGGGGAACCAATGAGAGACTAGGTCTAGGTGTGGGGACAGGCACAGGTCACTCTATTTTCCCATCAGGAAGAAGGATTAACCACAGGCTCAGCCTGCCGCCCGGAAGCAGAAGAGGGCCTGAAGCAATCCTGTGCTTTTGCGGCCAGCTCCCAAAAAAGCGAGTTGAAAAATCGAGCTCAGGGGCACTGCAATTCACAAACCTGCAGAGTTAGAAATGATAACTCTCGTCCACAAATATATTGAGGGAAGGCAACGAAGAGGATTTGAAAGCATAGCAGAATTGCAGGAAACAGATTTCAGGAGGTAGAGTCGAATCGCCTTTAAAGCACAGGAAAGGCGGCAAAACCTCGACAATGATGCCCTTGGCCAAAAAGGGCGTATGCGTTTTTTCCTGAATATATTCAGGAAAAAACGCATACGCCCTTTTTGGCCAACCAAGCAACCTGGAAAGGCAAATCAGCGCTACAAAGAAGTCTCGCTTCCCATCGGTCAAAAGGGCCATGCTGAATAAAGTGTCAAAACCAGAAATGCAGGACAGGCCATGGAGAAACGGGAGCCTTGCTACGCTGATGGGCGGGATGTAAATTGCCAACAGCCACTCTGGAGAAGTGTACGGTGTGTCCTGAAACATCTAAAAAACTCAGCTTAGAGAGCATAGGGCACTTCCACTCATGGGCGTATAAATTGGGAAAACTAAAAATCAGCAAGACACAGGCACCCCAAAGTTTAGGGCTGCTCTGTTGACAAGAACCTCCACTTCGTTACACCTTAAATATCCCAGGAAAGAGAAAAATGGATAAGGAAGTTGTGGTCCTTATGTACAATGGCATATCACTCAGCCATGAAATTAACGTCATAAGGCTAGTAGCAGCATGATGAGAGGTTTTAGGTACGACGATTCTAAGTGAAATAAGTCACACAAAAAAAGACACTTATCATAAGATATCACTTAGAGAGGGAATGTAAAAACCGCTACACTTGAACTGAATTACAAAACAGAACAGCGTCACACGTTTAGAAGACACACTATGGCTGCTTAACGGGAAAGGTGAGGTGGTGTGATGCATAAAACAAGGGTTTCAAATTAGCTCAGATACTGTTCCATAAACCCAATATGTAACAGACAAGACCTACTCCTTGCTCAGTGAACTGGATTCAACACCCCCTGTTCACCGTCCAAGAATATATCTGACTAGTAAGACTCTTAAAACCAATGTATTGATATCTCTCTGTAAGTGAGTCAAGTGGGTGTAAAGCGGCATAAACACAGCAGTGAAAAGCAGCTAAACCCCATTATAAAAATCAATTACTTTTAAAAACCCGTGAAACAAAGACAGTGAAAGAGAGAGAAATTCATACAGAATTCGTTCAGGGGCTGGGATGCCACCTTTATTAACCATCTCTAGACCCACAGCTGATTGAGACATAAGGGTGGACACTCTTCGGGCTGAGAGGTTTGGTGAGGTTGGGTGAGCAAACGCAGACCCTTTAAAGTAATACTGCGTGGTATCCATCCCATGGGTCCAAAATCTCCAGGTTCAAGGGCATCTTCCTACATCGAAAACATGCATGAGAAACCCAGAAGATGGTACACCGTGTGATCGGGAAAGGTTTCTAAAACGCACCTCATTTCTCATCTCCTTGTGCTCGGGCTCGCCATTCCAGCCGCTTTACTAGCAATCTCCCTCCTTGGAGAATGAGCAACTTTAACCTCCTGTTCTGTACAGGTTGCAAATTTGTCCTGAGGATGAACGGGAAGAGGGGGAACCAATGAGAGACTAGGTCTAGGTGTGGGGACAGGCACAGGTCACTCTATTTTCTCATCAGGAAGAAGAATTAACCACAGGCTCAGCCTGCCGCCCGGAACCACAATAGGGCCTGAAGCAATCCTGCGCTTTTGCGGCCAGCTCCCAAGAAAGCGATTTGAAAAGTGGAGCTCAGGGGCACTGCAATTCACAAACCTGCAGAGTTAGAAATGATAACTCTCGTCCACAAATATATTGAGGGAAGGCAACAAAGAGGATTTGAAAGCAAGGCAGAATTGCAGGAAACAGATTTCAGGAGGTAGATTCGAATCGCATTTAAAGCACAGGAAAAGCGGCAAAACCTCGACCATGATGCCCTTGGCCAAAAAGGGCGTATGCGTTTTTTCTTGAATATATTCAGGAAAAAACGCATACGCCCTTTTTGGCCAACCAAGCAACCTGGAAAGGCAAATCAGCGCTACAAAGAAGTCTCGCTTCCCATCGGTCAAAAGGGCCATGCTGAATAAAGTGTCAAAACCAGAAATGCAAGACAGGCCATGGAGAAACGGGAGCCTTGCTACGCTGATGGGCGGGATTTAAATTGCCAACAGCCACTCTGGAGAAGTGTACGGTGTGTCTTGAAACATCTAAAACACTCAGCTTAGAGAGCATAGGGCACTTCCACTCATGGGCGTATAAATTGGGAAAACTAAAAATCAGCAAGACACAGGCACCCCAAAGTTTAGGGCTGCTCTGTTGACAAGAACCTCCACTTCATTACACCTTAAATATCCCAGGAAAGAGAAAAATGGATAAAGAAGTTGTGGTCCTTATGTACAATGGAATATCACTCAGGCATGAAATCAACGTCATAAGGCTAGTAGCAGCATGATGAGAGGATTTAGGTACGACGATTCTAAGTGAAATAAGTCACACAGAAAAAGACACTTATCATAAGATATCACTTAGAGAGGGAATGTAAAAACCGCTACACTTGAACTGAATTACAAAACAGAACAGCGTCACACGTTTAGAAGACACACTATGGCTGCTTAACGGGAAAGGTGAGGTGGGGTGATGCATAAAACAAGGGTTTCAAATTAGCTCAGATACCGTTCCATAAACCCAATATGTAATAGACAAGACCTACTCCTTGCTCAGTGAACTGGACTCAACACCCCCTGTTCACCGCCCAAGAATATATCTGACTAGTAAGACTCTTAAAACCAATGTATTGATATCCCTCTGTAAGTGAGTCAAGTGGGTGTAAAGTGGCATAAACCCAGCAGTGAAAAGCAGCTAAACCCCATTATAAAAATCAATTACTTTTAAAAACCCGTGAAACAAAGACAGTGAAAGAGAGAGAAATTCATACAGAATTCGTTCAGGGGCTGGGATGCCACCTTTATTGACCATCTCTAGACCCACAGCTGATTGAGTCATAAGGGTGGACACTCTTGGGGCTGAGAGGTTTGGTGAGGTTGGGTGAGCAAACGCAGACCCTTTAAAGTAATACTGCGTGGTATCCATCCCATGGGTCCAAAATCTCCAGGTTCAAGGGCATCTTCCTACATCGAAAACATGCATGAGAAACCCAGAAGATGGTACACCGTGTGATCGGGAAAGGTTTCTAAAACGCACCTCAGTTCTCATCTCCTTGTGCTGGGGTTGGCCATTACAGCCGCTTTACTAGCAATCTCCCTCCTTGGAGAATCAGCCCCTTTAACCTTCTGTTCCCTACAGGTTGCAATTTGTCCTGAGGATAAACGGGAAGAGGGGGAACCAATGAGAGACTAGCTCTAGGTATTGGGACAGCCACATGTCACTCTATTTTCCCATCAGGAAGAAGGATTAACCACAGGCTCAGCCTGCCGCCCGGAAGCAGAACAGGGCCTGAAGCAATCCTGTGCTTTTGCGGCCAGCTCCCAAAAAAGCGAGTTGAAAAATGGAGCTCAGGGGCACTGCAATTCACAAACCTGCAGAGTTATAAATGGTAACTCTCGTCCACAAATATATTGAGGGAAGGCAACGAAGAGGATTTGAAAGCATAGCAGAATTGCAGGAAACTGATTTCAGGAGGTAGAGTCGAATCGCCTTTAAAGCACAGGAAAAGCGGCAAAACCTCGACAATGATGCCCTTGGCCAAAAAGGGCGTATGCGTTTTTTCCTGAATATATTCAGGAAAAAACGCATACGCCCTTTTTGGCCAACCAAGCAACCTGGAAAGGCAAATCAGCGCTACAAAGAAGTCTCGCTTCCCATCGGTCAAAAGGGCCATGCTGAATAAAGTGTCAAAACCAGAAATGCAGGACAGGCCATGGAGAAACGGGAGCCTTGCTACGCTGATGGGCGGGATGTAAATTGCCAACAGCCAATCTGGAGAAGTGTACGGTGTGTCCTGAAACACCTAAAAAACTCAGCTTAGAGAGCATAGGGCACTTCCACTCATGGGCGTATAAATTGGGAAAACTAAAAATCAGCAAGACACAGGCACCCCAAAGTTTAGGGCTGCTCTGTTGACAAGAACCTCCACTTCATTACACCTTAAATATCCCAGGAAAGAGAAAAATGGATAAAGAAGTTGTGGTCCTTATGTACAATGGAATATCACTCAGGCATGAAATCAACGTCATAAGGCTGGAAGCAGCATGATGAGTGGATTTAGGTACGACGATTCTAAGTGAAATAAGTCACAGAGAAAGACACTTATCGTAAGATATCACTTATAGAGGGAATGTAAAATCCGCTACACTTGAACTGAATTACAAAACAGAACAGCGTCACACGTTTAGAAAACACACTATGGCTGCTTAACGGGAAAGGTGAGGTGGGGTGATGCATAAAACAAGGGTATCAAATTAGCTCAGATACTGTTCCATAAACCCAATATGTAACAGACAAGACCTACTCCTTGCTCAGTGAACTGGACTCAATACCCCCTGTTCACCGCCCAAGAATATATCTGACTAGTAAGACTCTTAAAACCAATGTATTGATATCTCTCTGTAAGTGAGTCAAGTGGGTGTAAATCGGCATAAACACAGCAGTGAAAAGCAGCTAAACCCCATTATAAAAGTCAATTACTTTTAAAAACCCGTGAAACAAAGACAGTGAAACAGAGAGAAATTCATACAGAATTCGTTCAGGGGCTGGGATGCCACCTTTATTGACCATCTCTAGACCCACAGCTGATTGAGACATAAGGGTGGACACTCTTGGGGCTGAGAGGTTTGGTGAGGTTGGGTGAGCAAACGCAGACCCTTTAAAGTAATACTGCGTGGTACCCATCCCATGGGTCCAAAATCTCCAGGTTCAAGGGCATCTTCCTACATCGAAAACATGCATGAGAAACCCAGAAGACGGTACACCGTGTGATCGGGAAAGGTTTCTAAAACGCACCTCATTTCTCATCTCCTTGTGCTCGGGCTCGCCATTACAGCCACTTTACTAGCAATCTCCCTCCTTGGAGAATCAGCACCTTTAACCTCCTGTTCCGAACAGGTTGCAATTTGTCCTGAGGATGAACGGGAAGAGGGGGAACCAATGAGAGACTAGGTCTAGGTGTGGGGACAGGCACAGGTCACTCTATTTTCCCATCAGGAAGAAGGATTAACCACAGGCTCAGCCTGCCGCCCGGAAGCAGAAGAGGGCCTGAGGCAATCCTGTGCTTTTGCGGCCAGCTCCCAAAAAAGCGAGTTGAAAAATCGAGCTCAGGGGCACTGCAATTCACAAACCTGCAGAGTTAGAAATGATAACTCTCGTCCACAAATATATTGAGGGAAGGCAACGAAGAGGATTTGAAAGCATAGCAGAATTGCAGGAAACAGATTTCAGGAGGTAGAGTCGAATCGCCTTTAAAGCACAGGAAAGGCGGCAAAACCTCGACAATGATGCCCTTGGCCAAAAAGGGCGTATGCGTTTTTTCCTGAATATATTCAGGAAAAAACGCATACGCCCTTTTTGGCCAACCAAGCAACCTGGAAAGGCAAATCAGCGCTACAAAGAAGTCTCGCTTCCCATCGGTCAAAAGGGCCATGCTGAATAAAGTGTCAAAACCAGAAATGCAGGACAGGCCATGGAGAAACGGGAGCCTTGCTACGCTGATGGGCGGGATGTAAATTGCCAACAGCCACTCTGGAGAAGTGTACGGTGTGTCCTGAAACATCTAAAAAACTCAGCTTAGAGAGCATAGGGCACTTCCACTCATGGGCGTATAAATTGGGAAAACTAAAAATCAGCAAGACACAGGCACCCCAAAGTTTAGGGCTGCTCTGTTGACAAGAACCTCCACTTCGTTACACCTTAAATATCCCAGGAAAGAGAAAAATGGATAAGGAAGTTGTGGTCCTTATGTACAATGGAATATCACTCAGGCATGAAATCAACGTCATAAGGCTAGTAGCAGCATGATGAGAGGATTTAGGTACGACGATTCTAAGTGAAATAAGTCACACAGAAAAAGACACTTATCATAAGATATCACTTAGAGAGGGAATGTAAAAACCGCTACACTTGAACTGAATTACAAAACAGAACAGCGTCACACGTTTAGAAGACACACTATGGCTGCTTAACGGGAAAGGTGAGGTGGGGTGATGCATAAAACAAGGGTTTCAAATTAGCTCAGATACCGTTCCATAAACCCAATATGTAATAGACAAGACCTACTCCTTGCTCAGTGAACTGGACTCAACAACCCCTGTTCACCGCCCAAGAATATATCTGACTAGTAAGACTCTTAAAACCAATGTATTGATATCCCTCTGTAAGTGAGTCAAGTGGGTGTAAAGCGGCATAAACCCAGCAGTGAAAAGCAGCTAAACCCCATTATAAAAATCAATTACTTTTAAAAACCCGTGAAACAAAGACAGTGAAAGAGAGAGAAATTCATACAGAATTCGTTCAGGGGCTGGGATGCCACCTTTATTGACCATCTCTAGACCCACAGATGATTGAGTCATAAGGGTGGACACTCTTGGGGCTGAGAGGTTTGGTGAGGTTGGGTGAGCAAACGCAGACCCTTTAAAGTAATACTGCGTGGTATCCATCCCATGGGTCCAAAATCTCCAGGTTCAAGGGCATCTTCCTACATCGAAAACATGCATGAGAAACCCAGAAGATGGTACACCGTGTGATCGGGAAAGGTTTCTAAAACGCACCTCATTTCTCATCTCCTTGTGCTGGGGTTGGCCATTACAGCCGCTTTACTAGCAATCTCCCTCCTTGGAGAATCAGCCCCTTTAACCTTCTGTTCCCTACAGGTTGCAATTTGTCCTGAGGATAAACGGGAAGAGGGGGAACCAATGAGAGACTAGCTCTAGGTATTGGGACAGCCACATGTCACTCTATTTTCCCATCAGGAAGAAGGATTAACCACAGGCTCAGCCTGCCGCCCGGAAGCAGAACAGGGCCTGAAGCAATCCTGTGCTTTTGCGGCCAGCTCCCAAAAAAGCGAGTTGAAAAATCGAGCTCAGGGGCACTGCAATTCACAAACCTGCAGAGTTATAAATGGTAACTCTCGTCCACAAATATATTGAGGGAAGGCAACGAAGAGGATTTGAAAGCACAGCAGAATTGCAGGAAACTGATTTCAGGAGGTAGAGTCGAATCGCCTTTAAAGCACAGGAAAAGCGGCAAAACCTCGACAATGATGCCCTTGGCCAAAAAGGGCGTATGCGTTTTTTCCTGAATATATTCAGGAAAAAACGCATACGCCCTTTTTGGCCAACCAAGCAACCTGGAAAGGCAAATCAGCGCTACAAAGAAGTCTCGCTTCCCATCGGTCAAAAGGGCCATGCTGAATAAAGTGTCAAAACCAGAAATGCAGGACAGGCCATGGAGAAACGGGAGCCTTGCTACGCTGATGGGCGGGATGTAAATTGCCAACAGCCAATCTGGAGAAGTGTACGGTGTGTCCTGAAACACCTAAAAAACTCAGCTTAGAGAGCATAGGGCACTTCCACTCATGGGCGTATAAATTGGGAAAACTAAAAATCAGCAAGACACAGGCACCCCAAAGTTTAGGGCTGCTCTGTTGACAAGAACCTCCACTTCATTACACCTTAAATATCCCAGGAAAGAGAAAAATGGATAAAGAAGTTGTGGTCCTTATGTACAATGGAATATCACTCAGGCATGAAATCAACGTCATAAGGCTGGAAGCAGCATGATGAGTGGATTTAGGTACGACGATTCTAAGTGAAATAAGTCACAGAGAAAGACACTTATCGTAAGATATCACTTATAGAGGGAATGTAAAATCCGCTACACTTGAACTGAATTACAAAACAGAACAGCGTCACACGTTTAGAAAACACACTATGGCTGCTTAACGGGAAAGGTGAGGTGGGGTGATGCATAAAACAAGGGTATCAAATTAGCTCAGATACTGTTCCATAAACCCAATATGTAACAGACAAGACCTACTCCTTGCTCAGTGAACTGGACTCAATACCCCCTGTTCACCGCCCAAGAATATATCTGACTAGTAAGACTCTTAAAACCAATGTATTGATATCTCTCTGTAAGTGAGTCAAGTGGGTGTAAATCGGCATAAACACAGCAGTGAAAAGCAGCTAAACCCCATTATAAAAGTCAATTACTTTTAAAAACCCGTGAAACAAAGACAGTGAAACAGAGAGAAATTCATACAGAATTCGTTCAGGGGCTGGGATGCCACCTTTATTGACCATCTCTAGACCCACAGCTGATTGAGACATAAGGGTGGACACTCTTGGGGCTGAGAGGTTTGGTGAGGTTGGGTGAGCAAACGCAGACCCTTTAAAGTAATACTGCGTGGTACCCATCCCATGGGTCCAAAATCTCCAGGTTCAAGGGCATCTTCCTACATCGAAAACATGCATGAGAAACCCAGAAGACGGTACACCGTGTGATCGGGAAAGGTTTCTAAAACGCACCTCATTTCTCATCTCCTTGTGCTCGGGCTCGCCATTACAGCCACTTTACTAGCAATCTCCCTCCTTGGAGAATCAGCACCTTTAACCTCCTGTTCCGAACAGGTTGCAATTTGTCCTGAGGATGAACGGGAAGAGGGGGAACCAATGAGAGACTAGGTCTAGGTGTGGGGACAGGCACAGGTCACTCTATTTTCCCATCAGGAAGAAGGATTAACCACAGGCTCAGCCTGCCGCCCGGAAGCAGAAGAGGGCCTGAAGCAATCCTGTGCTTTTGCGGCCAGCTCCCAAAAAAGCGAGTTGAAAAATCGAGCTCAGGGGCACTGCAATTCACAAACCTGCAGAGTTAGAAATGATAACTCTCGTCCACAAATATATTGAGGGAAGGCAACGAAGAGGATTTGAAAGCATAGCAGAATTGCAGGAAACAGATTTCAGGAGGTAGAGTCGAATCGCCTTTAAAGCACAGGAAAGGCGGCAAAACCTCGACAATGATGCCCTTGGCCAAAAAGGGCGTATGCGTTTTTTCCTGAATATATTCAGGAAAAAACGCATACGCCCTTTTTGGCCAACCAAGCAACCTGGAAAGGCAAATCAGCGCTACAAAGAAGTCTCGCTTCCCATCGGTCAAAAGGGCCATGCTGAATAAAGTGTCAAAACCAGAAATGCAGGACAGGCCATGGAGAAACGGGAGCCTTGCTACGCTGATGGGCGGGATGTAAATTGCCAACAGCCACTCTGGAGAAGTGTACGGTGTGTCCTGAAACATCTAAAAAACTCAGCTTAGAGAGCATAGGGCACTTCCACTCATGGGCGTATAAATTGGGAAAACTAAAAATCAGCAAGACACAGGCACCCCAAAGTTTAGGGCTGCTCTGTTGACAAGAACCTCCACTTCGTTACACCTTAAATATCCCAGGAAAGAGAAAAATGGATAAGGAAGTTGTGGTCCTTATGTACAATGGCATATCACTCAGCCATGAAATTAACGTCATAAGGCTAGTAGCAGCATGATGAGAGGATTTAGGTACGACGATTCTAAGTGAAATAAGTCACACAGAAAAAGACACTTATCATAAGATATCACTTAGAGAGGGAATGTAAAAACCGCTACACTTGAACTGAATTACAAAACAGAACAGCGTCACATGTTTAGAAGACACACTATGGCTGCTTAACGGGAAAGGTGAGGTGGGTGATGCATAAAACAAGGGTTTCAAATTAGCTCAGATACCGTTCCATAAACCCAATATGTAACAGACAAGACCTACTCCTTGCTCAGTGAACTGGATTCAACACCCCCTGTTCACCGCCCAAGAATATATCTGACTAGTAAGACTCTTAAAACCAATGTATTGATATCTCTCTGTAAGTGAGTCAAGTGGGTGTAAAGAGGCATAAACACAGCAGTGAAAAGCAGCTAAACCCCATTATAAAAATCAATTACTTTTAAAAACCCGTGAAACAAAGACAGTGAAAGAGAGAGAAATTCATACAGAATTCGTTCAGGGGCTGGGATGCCACCTTTATTGACCATCTCTAGACCCACAGCTGATTGAGTCATAAGGGTGGACACTCTTGGGGCTGAGAGGTTTGGTGAGGTTGGGTGAGAAAACGGAGACCCTTTAAAGTAATATTGCGTGGTACCCATCCCATGGGTCCAAAATCTCCAGGTTCAAGGGCATCTTCCTACATCGAAAACATGCATGAGAAACCCAGAAGATGGTAAACCGTGTGATCGGGAAAGGTTTCTAAAACGCACCTCATTTCTCATCTCCTTGTGCTCGGGTTGGCCATTACAGCCGCTTTACTAGCAATCTCCGTCCTTGGAGAATCAGCCCCTTTAACCTTCTGTTCCGTACAGGTTGCAATTTGTCCTGAGGATAAACGGGAAGAGGGGGAACCAATGAGAGACTAGCTCTAGGTGTTGGGACAGCCACAGGTCACTCTATTTTCCCATCAGGAAGAAGGATTAACCACAGGCTCAGCCTGCCGCCCGGAAGCAGAAGAGGGCCTGAAGCAATCCTGTGCTTTTGCGGCCAGCTCCCAAAAAAGCGAGTTGAAAAATCGCGCTCAGGGGCACTGCAATTCCCAAACCTGCAGAGTTAGAAATGATAACTCTCGTCCACAAATATATTGAGGGAAGGCAACGAAGAGGATTTGAAAGCATAGCAGAATTGCAGGAAACAGATTTCAGGAGGTAGAGTCGAATCGCCTTTAAAGCACAGGAAAGGCGGCAAAACCTCGACAATGATGCCCTTGGCCAAAAAGGGCGTATGCGTTTTTTCCTGAATATATTCAGGAAAAAACGCATACGCCCTTTTTGGCCAACCAAGCAACCTGGAAAGGCAAATCAGCGCTACAAAGAAGTCTCGCTTCCCATCGGTCAAAAGGGCCATGCTGAATAAAGTGTCAAAACCAGAAATGTAGGACAGGCCATGGAGAAACGGGAGCCTTGCTACGCTGATGGGCGGGATGTAAATTGCCAACAGCCACTCTGGAGAAGTGTACGGTGTGTCCTGAAACATCTAAAAAACTCAGCTTAGAGAGCATAGGGCACTTCCACTCATGGGCGTATAAATTCGGAAAACTAAAAATCAGCAAGACACAGGCACCCCAAAGTTTAGGGCTGCTCTGTTGACAAGAACCTCCACTTCGTTACACCTTAAATATCCCAGGAAAGAGAAAAATGGATAAGGAAGTTGTGGTCCTTATGTACAATGGCATATCACTCAGCCATGAAATTAACGTCATAAGGCTAGTAACAGCATGATGAGAGGTTTTAGGTACGACGATTCTAAGTGAAATAAGTCACACAAAAAAAGACACTTATCATAAGATATCACTTAGAGAGGGAATGTAAAAACCGCTACATTTGAACTGAATTACAAAACAGAACAGCGTCACACGTTTAGAAGACACACTATGGCTGCTTAACGGGAAAGGTGAGGTGGTGTGATGCATAAAACAAGGGTTTCAAATTAGCTCAGATACTGTTCCATAAACCCACTATGTAACAGACAAGACCTACTCCTTGCTCAGTGAACTGGATTCAACACCCCCTGTTCACCGCCCAAGAATATATCTGACTAGTAAGACTCTTAAAACCAATGTATTGATATCTCTCTGTAAGTGAGTCAAGTGGGTGTAAAGCGGCATAAACACAGCAGTGAAAAGCAGCTAAACCCCATTATAAAAATCAATTACTTTTAAAAACCCGTGAAACAAAGACAGTGAAAGAGAGAGAAATTCATACAGAATTCGTTCAGGGGCTGGGATGCCACCTTTATTAACCATCTCTAGACCCACAGCTGATTGAGCCATAAGGGTGGACACTCTTCGGGCTGAGAGGTTTGGTGAGGTTGGGTGAGCAAACGCAGACCCTTTAAAGTAATACTGCGTGGTACCCATCCCATGGGTCCAAAATCTCCAGGTTCAAGGGCATCTTCCTACATCGAAAACA